>NW_020356207.1:0-140148 GCF_002211085.1 Panicum hallii | reverse complement strand
AAACAAAGTCGCGTCGGAATTTTTAGCAAGGAACGCACCCGATCCACTCCATTGGACCAGAACTCATGTTTTGGGCGTTTCGAACCGTTTGGTTACTGCACAAAAGTCGATGCAAAACTTGGCGAACTGGTGCCATTAACGCACAAGTTCGCTAAACAAAGTCGCATCGGAATTTTTCGCACAACGAACGCCACCCGATCCACTCCATTGGACCCAAAACTCATGTTTTGGGGCGTTTCAGACCGTTTCGTTAGTGCACAAAAGTCGATGCAAAACTGGCCGAACTGGTGCCATTAACGCACAAGTTCGCTAAACAAAGTCGCGTCGGAATTTTTAGCAAGGAACGCACCCGATCCACTCCATTGGACCCAAAACTCATGTTTGGGCCGTTTCGGACCGTTTGGTTACTGCACAAAAGTCGATGCAAACTGGGCGAACTGGTGCATTAACGCACAAGTTCGGTAAACAAAGTCGCGTCGGCATTTTTCGCAACGAACGCACCCGATCCACTCCATTGGACCGAAACTCATGTTTTGGGTAGTTTCGGACCATTTCGTTACTGCATGAAAGTCGATGCAAAACTGGCCGAAATGGTGCCATTACGCACAAGTTCGCTAAACAAAGTCGCGTCCGAATTTTTTCGCAACGAACGCAACCGATCCACTCCATTGGACCCAAAACTCATGTTTTGGGACGTTTCGGACAATTTCGTTACTGCACGAAAGTCGAAGCAAAACTGACCGAACTGGTGCCATTAACGCACAAGTTCGCTAAACAAAGTCGCGTTCGAATTTTTGGCAACGAACGCGCCCGATCCACTCCATTGCACCCAAAACTCATGTTTTGGGGCATTTCGGACCGTTTCGTTAGTGCACAAAAGTCGATGCAAAACTGGCGGAACTAGTGCCATTAACGCACAAGTTCGCTAAACAATGTCGCGTCGGAATTTTTCGCAACGAACGCACCCGATCCACTCCATTGGACCCAAAACTCATGTTTTGGGGCGTTTCGGACCGTTTCGTTAGTGCACAAAAGTCGATGCAAAACTGGCGAACTGGTGCCATAAACGGACAAGTTCGCTAAACAAAGTCGCGTCCAAATTTTTCGCAACGAACGCACCCGATCCACTCCATTGGACCCAAAACTCATGTTTTGGGCCGTTTCGGACAATATCGTTACTGCTCGAAAGTCGAAGCAAAACTGGCCGAACTGGTGCCATTAACGCACAAGTTCGCTAACAAAGTCGCGTACGAATTTTTGGCAATGAACGCACCCGATCCACTCCATTGGACCCAAAACTCATGTTTTGTGTAGTTTCAGACCATTTCGTTGCTGCACGAAAGTCGATGCAAAACTGGCCGAACTTGTGCCATTAACGCACAAGTTCGCTAAACAAAGTCGCGTCGGGATTTTTCGCAATGAACGCACCCGATCCACTCCATTGGACCCAAAACTAATGTTTTGGGACGTTTCGGACCATTTCGTTATTGCACAAAAGTCGATGCAAAACTTGCCGAACTGGTGCCATTAACGCACAACTTCGCTAAACAAAGTCGCGTCGGAATTTTTAGCAAGGAGCGCACCCGATCCACTCCATTGGACCAGAACTCATGTTTTGGGGTGTTTCGAACCGTTTGGTTACTGCATAAAAGTCGATGCAAAACTGGCCGAACTGGTGCCATTAACGCACAAGTTCGCTAAACAAAGTCGCGTCGGAATTTTTAGCAAGGAACGCACCCGATCCACTCCATTGGACCCGGAACTCATGTTTTGGGGCATTTCAGACCGTTTGGCTACTGCACAAAGTCGATGCAAAACTGGCCGAACTGGTGCCATTAACGCACAAGTTCGCTAAACAAAGTCGCGTCGGAATTTTTCGCAACGAACGCACCCGATTCACTCCATTGGACCCAAAACTCATATTTTGGGCCGTTTTGGACCGTTTGGTTATTGCACAAAAGTCGATGCAAAACTGGCCGAACTGGTGCCATTAACGCACAAGTTCGCTAAACAAAGTCGCGTCCGAATTTTTCGCAACGAACGCACCCGATCCACTTCGTTGGACCAAAACTCATGTTTTTAGATGTTTTGGACAATTTCGTTACTGCACGAAAGTCGAAGCAAAACTGGCCGAACTGGTGCATTAACGCACAAGTTCGCTAAACAAAGTCGCGTTCGAATTATTGGCAACGATCGTACCCGATCCACTCCATTGGACCCAAAACTCATATTTTGGGTAGTTTCAGACCATTTCATTACTGCACGAAAGTCGATAAAAAACTGGCCGAAATGGTGCCATTAACGCACAAGTTCGCTAAACAAAGTCACGTCAGGATTTTTCGCAACGAACGCACCCGATCCACTCCATTGTACCCAAAACTCATGTTTTTGGGACGTTTCGGACAATTTCATTACTGCACGAAAGTCGATGCAAAACTTGCCGAACTGGTGCCATTAACGCACAAGTTCGCTAAACAAAGTCGCGTCGGAATTTTTAGCAAGGAAGCACCCTATCCACTCCATTGGACCCAGAACTCATGTTTTTGGGGCGTTTCGAACCGTTTGGTTACTGCACAAAAGTCGATGCAAAACTTGCCGAACTGGTGCCATTAACGCACAAGTTCGCTAAACAAAGTCGCGTCGGAATTTTTCGCAACGAACGCACCCGATCCACTCCATTGGACCCAAAACTCATGTTTTGGGGAGTTTCGGACCGTTTCGTTAGTGCACAAAAGTCGATGCAAAACTGGCCGAACTGGTGCCATTAACGCACAAGTTCGCTAACACAAAGTCGCGTCGGAATTTTTAGCAAGGAACGCACCCGATCCACTCCATTGGACCGGAACTCATGTTTTGGGGTGTTTCGAACCGTTTGGTTACTGCACAAAAGTCGATGCAAAACTGGCCGAACTGGTGCCATTAACGCACAAGTTCGCTAAACAAAGTCGCGTCGGAATTTTTTCGCAAGGAACGTTCCCGATCCACTCAATTGGACCCACAACTCATGTTTTGGGGCGTTTCGGACCGTTTGGTTACTGCACAAAAGTCGATGCAAAACTGGCCGAACTGGTGCCATTAACGCACAAGTTCGCTAAACCAAGTCGCGTTAGGATTTTTCGCAACGAACGCACCCGATCCACTCCATTGGACCCAAAACTCATGTTTTTGGCCGTTTCGGACCGTTTCGTTACTGCAGAAAAGTCGATGCAAAACTGGCCAAACTGGTGCCATTAACGCACAAGTTCGCTAAACATTGTCGAGTCGGACTTTTTCGCAACGAACGCACCCGATCCACTCCATTGGACCCAAAACTCATGTTTTGGGTAGTTTCGGACCATTTCGTTACTGCACAAAAGTCGATGCAAAACTGGCCGAACTTGTGCCATTACGCACAAGTTCGCTAAATAAAGTCGCGTCGGGATTTTTCGCAACGAACACACCCGATCCACTCCATTCGACCCAAAACTCATGTTTTGGGATGTTTCGGACCATTTCGTTATTGCACAAAAGTCGATGCAAAAGTTGCCGAACTGGTGCCATTAACGCACAAGTTCGCTAAACAAAGTCGCGTCGGAATTTTTAGCAAGGAACGCACCCGATCCACTCCATTGGACCCGGAACTCATGTTTTGGGGCGTTTCGGACCGTTTGGTTACTGCACAAAAGTCGATGCAAAACTGGCCGAACTGGTGCCATTAACGCACAAGTTCGCAAAACAAAGTCGCGTCGGAATTTTTTCGCAACGAACGCACCCGATCCACTCCATTGGACCCAAAACTCATGTTTTGGGCCGTTTCGGACCGTTTCGTTAGTGCACAAAAGTCGATGCAAAACTGGCCGAACTGGTGCCATTAACGCACAAGTTCGCTAAACAAAGTCGCGTCGGACTTTTTAGCAAGGAACGCACCCGATCCACTCCATTGGACCCAGAACTCATGTTTTGGGGCGTTTCGGACCGTTTCGTTATTGCACAAAAGTCGATGGAAAACTTGCCGAACTGGTGACAATAACGCACAAGTTCGCTAAACAAAGTCGCATCGGAATTCTTAGCAAGGAACGCACCCGATCCACTCCATTGGGCCCAGAACTCATGTTTTGGGGCGTTTCGGACCGTTTGGTTACTGCTCAAAAGTCGATGCAAAACTGGCCGAACTGGTGCCATTAACGCACAAGTTCGCTAAACAAAGTCGCGTCGGAATTTTTCGCAACGAACGCACCCGATCCACTCCATTGGACCCAAAACTGATGTTTTGGGCCGTTTCGGACCATTTCGTTACTGCACAAAAGTCGATGCAAAACTGGACGAACTGGTGCCATTAACGCACAAGTTCGCTAAACAAAGTCGCATCCGAATATTTTGCAACGAACGCACCTGATCCACACCTTTGGACCCAAAACTCATATTTTGGGGCGTTTCGGACCGTTTGGTTACTGCACAAAAGTCGATGCAAAACTGGCCGAACTGGTGCCATTGACGCACAAGTTCGCTAAACAAAGTCACGTCCGAATATTTCGCAACGAACGCCCCGATCGACTCCATTGGACCAAAACTCATATTTTGGGCCGTTTCGGACAGTTTCGTTACTACACAAAAGTCGATGCAAAACTGGGCGAACTGGTGCCATTAACGCACAAGTTCGCTAAACAAAGTCGCGTCCGAATTTTTCGCAAAGAACGCCCCGATCACTCCATTGGACCCAAAACTCATGTTTCGGGACGTTTCGGACAATTTCGTTACTGCACGAAAGTCGAAGCAAAACTGACCGAACTGGTGCCATTAACGCAAAAATTCGGTAAACAATGTCGCATTCGAATTTTTGGCAACGAACGCGCCCGATCCACTCTATTGGACCCAAAACTCATGTTTTGGGTAGTTTCGGACCATTTCGTTACTGCATGAAAGTTGATGCAAATCTGGCCGAAATGGTGCCATTAACGCCCAAGTTCGCTAAACAAAGTCACGTCGGGATTTTTCGCAACGAACGCACCTGATCCACTCCATTGGACCCAAAACTCATGTTTTGGGACGTTTCGGACAATTTCGTTACTGCACGAAAGTCGATGCAACACTTGCCGAACTGGTGCCATTAACGCACAAGTTCGCTAAACAAAGTCGCGTCGGAATTTTTCGCAACGAACGCACCCGATCCACTCCATTGGACCCAAAACTCATGTTTTGGGCCGTTTCGGACAGTTTCGTTACTGCACAAAAGTCGATGCAAAATTGGGCGAACTGGTGCCATTAACGCACAAGTTCGCTAAACAAAGTCGCGTCCGAATTTTTCGCAAAGAACGCACCCGATCCACTCCATTGGACCCAAAACTCATGTTTTGGGATGTTTCGGACAATTTCGTTACTGCACGAAAGTCGAAGCAAAACTGGCCGAACTGGTGCCATTAACGCACAAGTTCGGTAAACAAAGTCGCGTTCGAATTTTTGGCAACGAACGCGCCCGATCCACTCCATTGGACCCAAAACTCATGTTTTGGGTAGTTTTGGACCATTTCGTTACTGCATGAAAGTCGATGCAAAACTGGCCGAAATGGTGCTATTAACGCACAAGTTCGCTAAACAAAGTCACGTCGGAATTTTTCGCAACGAACGCACCCGATCCACTCCATTGTACCAAAACTCATGTTTTGGAATGTTTTGAACAATTTCGTTACTGCACGAAAGTCGATGCAACACTTGCCGAACTGGTGCCATTAACGGACAAGTTCGCTAAACAAAGTCGCGTCGGGATTTTTTCGCAACAAACGCACCCGATCCACTCCATCGGACCCAAAACTCATGTTTTGGGTAGTTTCGGACCATTTCGTTACTGCACGAAAGTTGATGCAAAACTGGCCGAACTTGTGCCATTAACACACAAGTTCGCTAAATAAAGTCGCGTCGGGATTTTTCGCAACGAACGCACCCGATCCACTCCATTGGACCCAAAACTCACGTTTTGGGGCGTCTCGGACCGTTTCGTTAGTGCACAAAAGTCGATGCAAAACTGGCCGAATTGGTGCCATTAACCCACAAGTTCGCTAAACAAAGTCGCGTTCGAATTAGTTTCGGACCATTTCGATACTGCACGAAAGTCGATGCAAAACTGGCCGAACTGGTGCCATTAACGCACAAGTTCGGTAAACAAAGTCACGTTCGAATTTTTGGCAACGAACACGCCCGATCCACTCCATTGGACCCAAAACTCATGTTTTGGGTAGTTTCGGACCTTTTCGTTACTGCACGAAAGTCGATGCAAAACTGGCCGAAATGGTGCCATTAACGCACAAGTTCGCTAAACAAAGTCACGTCGGGATTCTTAGCAAGGAACGCACCCAATCCACTCCATTGGGCCCAGAACTCATGTTTTGGGGCGTTTCGGACCGTTTGGTTACTGCTCAAAAGTCGATGCAAAACTGGCCGAACTGGTGCCATTAATGCACAAGTTCGCTAAACAAAGTCGCGTCGGAATTTTTCGCAACGAACGCACCCGATCCACTCCATTGGACCCAAAACTAATGTTTTGGGCCGTTTCGGACCATTTCGTTACTGCACAAAAGTCGATGCAAAACTGGGCGAACTGGTGCCATTAACGCACAAGTTCGCTAAACAAAGTCGCATCCGAATATTTTGCAACGAACGCACCTGATCCACACCATTGGACCCAAAACTCATATTTTGGGGCGTTTCGGACCGTTTGGTTACTGCACAAAAGTCGATGCAAAACTGGCCGAACTGGTGCCATTAACGCACAAGTTCGCTAAACAAAGTCGCGTCGGACTTTTTAGCAAGGAACGCACCCGATCCACTCCATTGGACCCAGAACTCATGTTTTGGGGCGTTTTGGACCGTTTCGTTATTGCACAAAAGTCGATGGAAAACTTGCCGAACTGGTGACAATAACGCACAAGTTCGCTAAACAAAGTCGCGTCGGAATTCTTAGCAAGGAACGCACCGATCCACTCCATTGGGCCCAGAACTCATGTTTTGGGGCGTTTCGGACCGTTTGGTTACTGCTCAAAAGTCGATGCAAAACTGGCCGAACTGGTGCCATTAACGCACAAGTTCGCTAAACAAAGTCGCGTCGGAATTTTTCGCAACGAACGCACCCGATCCACTCCATTGGACCCAAAACTGATGTTTTGGGCCGTTTCGGACCATTTCGTTACTGCACAAAAGTCGATGCAAAACTGGGCGAACTGGTGCCATTAACGCACAAGTTCGCTAAACAAAGTCGCATCCGAATATTTTGCAACGAACGCACCTGATCCACACCATTGGACCCAAACTCATATTTTGGGGCGTTTCGGACCGTTTGGTTACTGCACAAAAGTCGATGCAAAACTGGCCGAACTGGTGCCATTGACGCACAAGTTCGCTAAACAAAGTCACGTCCGAATATTTCGCAACGAACGCCCCGATCGACTCCATTGGACCCAAAACTCATATTTTGGGCCGTTTCGGACAGTTTCGTTACTACACAAAAGTCGATGCAAAACTGGGCGAACTGGTGCCATTAACGCACAAGTTCGCTAAACAAAGTCGCGTCCGAATTTTTCGCAAAGAACGCCCCCGATCCACTCCATTGGACCCAAAACTCATGTTTCGGGACGTTTCGGACAATTTCGTTACTGCACGAAAGTCGAAGCAAAACTGACCGAACTGGTGCCATTAACGCAAAAATTCGGTAAACAATGTCGCATTCGAATTTTTGGCAACGAACGCGCCCGATCCACTCTATTGGACCCAAAACTCATGTTTTGGGTAGTTTCGGACCATTTCGTTACTGCATGAAAGTTGATGCAAATCTGGCCGAAATGGTGCCATTAACGCCCAAGTTCGCTAAACAAAGTCACGTCGGGATTTTTCGCAACGAACGCACCTGATCCACTCCATTGGACCCAAAACTCATGTTTTGGGACGTTTCGGACAATTTCGTTACTGCACGAAAGTCGATGCAACACTTGCCGAACTGGTGCCATTAACGCACAAGTTCGCTAAACAAAGTCGCGTCGGAATTTTTCGCAACGAACGCACCCGATCCACTCCATTGCACCCAAAACTCATGTTTTGGGCCGTTTCGGACAGTTTCGTTACTGCACAAAAGTCGATGCAAAATTGGGCGAACTGGTGCCATTAACGCACAAGTTCGCTAAACAAAGTCGCGTCCGAATTTTTCGCAAAGAACGCACCCGATCCACTCCATTGGACCAAAACTCATGTTTTGGGATGTTTCGGACAATTTCGTTACTGCACGAAAGTCGAAGCAAAACTGGGCGAACTGGTGCCATTAACGCACAAGTTCGGTAAACAAAGTCGCGTTCGAATTTTTGGCAACGAACGCGCCCGATCCACTCCATTGGACCCAAAACTCATGTTTTGGGTAGTTTTGGACCATTTCGTTACTGCATGAAAGTCGATGCAAAACTGGCCGAAATGGTGCTATTAACGCACAAGTTCGCTAAACAAAGTCACGTCGGGATTTTTTCGCAACGAACGCACCCGATCCACTCCATTGTACCCAAAACTCATGTTTTGGAATGTTTTGAACAATTTCGTTACTGCACGAAAGTCGATGCAACACTTGCCGAACTGGTGCCATTAACGGACAAGTTCGCTAAACAAAGTCGCGTCGGGATTTTTTCGCAACAAACGCACCCGATCCACTCCATTGGACCCAAAACTCATGTTTTGGGTAGTTTCGGACCATTTCGTTACTGCACGAAAGTCGATGCAAAACTGGCCGAACTTGTGCCATTAACACACAAGTTCGCTAAATAAAGTCGCGTCGGGATTTTTCGCAACGAACGCACCCGATCCACTCCATTGGACCCAAAACTCATGTTTTGGGGCGTCTCGGACCGTTTCGTTAGTGCACAAAAGTCGATGCAAAACTGGCCGAATTGGTGCCATTAACCCACAAGTTCGCTAAACAAAGTCGCGTTCGAATTAGTTTCGGACCATTTCGATACTGCACGAAAGTCGATGCAAAACTGGCCGAACTGGTGCCATTAACGCACAAGTTCGCTAAATAAAGTCGCGTCGGGATTTTTCGCAACGAACGCACCCAATCCACTCCATTGGACCCAAAACTCATGTTTTGGGCCGTTTCGGACCGTTTCGTTACTGCAGAAAAGTCGATGCAAAACTGGGCGAACTGGTGCCATTAACGCACAAGTTCGCTAAACAAAGTCGCGTCCGAATTTTTCGCAACGAACGCACCCGATCCACTCCATTGGACCCAAAACTCAAATTTTGGGGTGTTTCGGACCGTTTCGTTACTGCACAAAAGTCGATGCAAAACTGGGCGAACTGGTGCCATTAACGCACAAGTTCGCTAAACAAAGTCGCGTCCGAATTTTTCGCAACGAACGCACCCGATCCACTCCATTGGACCCAAAACTCATATTTTGGGGCGTTTCGGACCGTTTTGTTACTGCACAAAAGTCGATGCAAAACTGGGCGAACTGGTGCCATTAATGCACAAGTTCGCTAAACCAAGTCGCGTCCGAATTTTTCGCAACGAACGCACCCGTTTATTGCACGAAAGTCGATGCAAAACTTGCCGAACTGGTGCCATTAACGCACAAGTTCGGTAAACAAAGTCACGTTCGAATTTTTGGCAACGAACACGCCCGATCCACTCCATTGGACCCAAAACTCATGTTTTGGGTAGTTTCGGACCTTTTCGTTACTGCACGAAAGTCGATGCAAAACTGGCCGAAATGGTGCCATTAACGCACAAGTTCGCTAAACAAAGTCACGTCGGGATTCTTAGCAAGGAACGCACCCAATCCACTCCATTGGGCCAGAACTCATGTTTTGGGGCGTTTCGGACCGTTTGGTTACTGCTCAAAAGTCGATGCAAAACTGGCCGAACTGGTGCCATTAACGCACAAGTTCGCTAAACAAAGTCGCGTCGGAATTTTTTCGCAACGAACGCACCCGATCCACTCCATTGGACCCAAAACTAATGTTTTGGGCCGTTTCGGACCATTTCGTTACTGCACAAAAGTCGATGCAAAACTGGGCGAACTGGTGCCATTAACGCACAAGTTCGCTAAACAAAGTCGCATCCGAATATTTTGCAACGAACGCACCTGATCCACACCATTGGACCCAAAACTCATATTTTGGGGCGTTTCGGACCGTTTGGTTACTGCACAAAAGTCGATGCAAAACTGGCCGAACTGGTGCCATTGACGCACAAGTTCGCTAAACAAAGTCACGTCCGAATATTTCGCAACGAACGCCCCCGATCCACTCCATTGGACCCAAAACTCATATTTTGGGCCGTTTCAGACAGTTTCGTTACTGCACAAAAGTCGATGCAAAACTGGGCGAACTGGTGCCATTAACGCACAAGTTCGCTAAACAAAGTCGCGTCCGAATTTTTCGCAAAGAACGCACCCGATCCACTCCATTGGACCCAAAACTCATGTTTTGGGTAGTTTCGGACCATTTCGTTACTGCATGAAAGTTGATGCAAATCTGGCCGAAATGGTCATTAACGCCCAAGTTCGCTAAACAAAGTCACGTCGGGATTTTTCGCAACGAACGCACCCGATCCACTCCATTGGACCCAAAACTCATGTTTTGGGACATTTCGGACAATTTCGTTACTGCACGAAAGTCGATGCAACACTTGCCGAACTGGTGCCATTAACGCACAAGTTCGCTAAACAAAGTCGCGTCGGAATTTTTCGCAACGAACGCACCCGATCCACTCCATTGGACCCAAAACTCATGTTTTGGGCCGTTTCGGACAGATTCGTTACTGCACAAAAGTCGATGCAAAACTGGGCGAACTGGTGCCATTAACGCGCAAGTTTGCTAAACAAAGTCGCGTCCGAATTTTTCGCAAAGAACGCACCCGATCCACTCCATTGGACCCAAAACTCATGTTTTGGGACGTTTCGGACAATTTCGTTACTGCACGAAAGTCGAGGCAAAACTGGCCGAACTGGTGCCATTAACGCACAAGTTCGGTAAACAAAGTCGCGTTCGAATTTTTGGCAACGAACGCGCCCGATCCACTCCATTGGACCCAAAACTCATGTTTTGGGTAGTTTCGGACCATAACGTTACTGCATGAAAGTCGATGCAAAACCGGCCGAAATGGTGCTATTAACGCACAAGTTCGCTAAACAAAGTCACGTCGGGATTTTTCGCAACGAACGCACCCGATCCACTCCATTGTACCCAAAACTCATGTTTTGGGATGTTTCGAACAATTTCGTTACTGCACGAAAGTCGATGCAACACTTGCCGAACTGGTGCCATTAACGGACAAGTTCGCTAAACAAAGTCGCGTCGGGATCCTTTCGCAACGAACGCACCCGATCCACTCCATTGGACCCAAAACTCATGTTTTGGGTAGTTTCGGACCATTTCGTTACTGCACGAAAGTTGATGCAAAACTGGCCGAACTTGTGCCATTAACACACAAGTTCGCTAAATAAAGTCGCGTCGGGATTTTTCGCAACGAATGCACCCGATCCACTCCATTGGACCCAAAACTCATGTTTTGGGGCGTCTCGGACCGTTTCGTTAGTGCACAAAAGTCGATGCAAAACTGGCCGAATTGGTGCCATTAACGCACAAGTTCGCTAAACAAAGTCGCGTTCGAATTAGTTTCGCACCATTTCGATACTGCACGAAAGTCGATGCAAAACTGGCCGAACTGGTGCCATTAACGCACAAGTTCGCTAAATAAAGTCGCGTCGGGATTTTTCGCAACGAACGCACCCGATCCACTCCATTGGACCCAAAACTCATGTTTTGGGCCGTTTTGGACCGTTTCGTTACTGCAGAAAAGACGATGCAAAACTGGGCGAACTGGTGCCATTAACGCACAAGTTCGCTAAACAAAGTCGCGTCCGAATTTTTCGCAACGAACGCACCCGATCCACTCCATTGGACCCAAAACTCATATTTTGGGGCGTTTCGGACCGTTTCGTTACTGCACAAAAGTCGATGCAAAACTGGGCGAACTGGTGCCATTAACGCACAAGTTCGCTAAACAAAGTCGCGTCCGAATTTTTCGCAACTAACGCACCCGATCCACTCCATTGGACCCAAAACTCATATTTTGGGGCGTTTCGGACCGTTTTGTTACTGCACAAAAGTCGATGCAAAACTGGGCGAACTGGTGCCATTAATGCACAAGTTCGCTAAACCAAGTCGCGTCCGAATTTTTCGCAACGAACGCACCCGTTTATTGCACGAAAGTCGATGCAAAACTTGCCGAACTGGTGCCATTAATGCACAAGTTCGGTAAACAAAGTCGCGTTCGAATTTTTGGCAACGAACGCGCCCGATCCACTCCATTGGACCCAAAACTCATGTTTTGGGTAGTTTCGGACCTTTTCGTTACTGCACGAAAGTCGATGCAAAACTGGCCGAAATGGTGCCATTAACGCACAAGTTCGCTAAACAAAGTCACGTCGGGATTTTTCGCAACGAACGCACCCGATCCACTCCATTGTACCCAAAACTCATGTTTTGGGACATTTCGGACAATTTCGTTACTGCACGAAAGTCGATGCAACACTTGCCGAACTGGTGCCATTAACGCACAAGTTTGCTAAACAAAGTCGCGTACGAATTTTTGGCAACGAACGCACCCGATCCACTCCATTGGACCCAAAACTCATGTTTTGGGTAGTTTCGGACCATTTCGTTACTGCACGAAAGTCGATGCAAAACTGGCCGAACTGGTGCCATTAACGCACAAGTTCGCTAAACAAAGTCGCGTCCGAATTTTTCGCAACGAACGCACCCGATCCACTCCATTGGACCCAAAACTCATATTTTGGGGCGTTTCGGACCGTTTTGTTACTGCACAAAAGTCGATGCAAAACTGGCCGAACTGGTGCCATTAACGCACAAGTTCGCTAAACAAAGTCGCGTCCAAATTAGTTTCGAACCATTTCGATACTGCACGAAAGTCGATGCAAAACTGGCCGAACTGGTGCCATTAACGCACAAGTTCGCTAAACAAAGTCGCGTCGGGATTTTTCGCAACGAACGCACCCGATCCACTCCATTGGACCCAAAACTCATGTTTTGGGACGTTTCGGACCATTTCGTTATTGCACAAAAGTTGATGCAAAACTTGCCGAACTGGTGCCATTAACGCACAAGTTCGCTAAACAAAGTCGCGTCGGAATTTTTAGCAAGGAACGCACCCGATCCACTCTATTGGATCCAGAACTCATGTTTTGGGGCGTTTCGAACCGTTTGGTTACTGCACAAAAGTTGATGCAAAATTGGCCGAACTGGTGCCATTAACGCACAAGTTCGCTAAACAAAGTCGCGTCGGAATTTTTCACAACGAACGCACCCGATCCACTCCATTGGACCCAAAACTCATGTTTTGGGGCGTTTCGGACCGTTTCGTTACTGCACAAAAGTCGATGCAAAACTAGGCGAACTCATGCCATTAACGCACAAGTTCGCTAAACAAAGTCGCGTCCGAATTTTTCGCAACGAACGCACCCGATCCACTCCATTGGACCCAAAACTCATGTTTTGGGACGTTTCCGACAATTTCGTTACTGCATGAAAGTCGAAGCAAAACTGGCCGAACTGGTGCCATTAACGTACAAGTTCGCTAAACAACGTCGCGTACAAATTTTTGGCAACGAACGCACCCGATCAACTCAATTGGACCCAAAACTCATGTTTTGGGTAGTTTCGGACCATTTCGTTATTGCACGAAAGTCGATGCAAAACTGGCCGAACTTGTGCCATTAAAGCACAAGTTCGCTAAACAAAGTCGCGTCGGGATTTTTCGCAACGAACGCACCCGATCCACTCCATTGGACCCAAAACTCATGTTTTGGGGCGTTTCGGACCGTTTCGTTAGTGCCCAAAAGTCGATGCAAAACTGGCCGAATTGGTGCTATTAACGCACAAGTTCGTTAAACAAAGTCGCGTCCGAATTAGTTTCGGATCATTTCGATACTGCACGAAAGTCGATGCAAAACTGGCCGAACTGGTGCCATTAACGCACAAGTTCGCTAAACAAAGTCGCGTCCGAATTTTTCGCAACGAACGCACCCGATCCACTCCATTGGACCCAAAACTCATATTTTGGGGCGTTTCGGACCGTTTCGTTACTGCACAAAAGTCGATGCAAAACTGGGTGAACTGGTGCCATTAATGCACAAGTTCGCTAAACAAAGTCGCGTCCGAATTTTTCGCAACGAACGCACCCGATCCACTCCATTGGACCCAAAACTCATATTTTGGGGCGTTTTGGACCGTTTTGTTACTGCACAAAATTCGATGCAAAACTGGACGAACTGGTGCCATTAATGCACAAGTTCGCTAAACCAAGTCGCGTCCGAATTTTTCGCAACGAACGCACCCGTTTATTGCACGAAAGTCGATGCAAAACTTGCCGAACTGGTGCCATTAACGCACAAGTTCGGTAAACAAAGTCGCGTTCCAATTTTTGGCAACGAACGCGCCCGATCCACTCCATTGGACCCAAAACTCATGTTTTGGGTAGTTTCGGACCTTTTCGTTACTGCACGAAAGTCGATGCAAAACTGGCTGAAATGGTGCCATTAACGCACAAGTTCGCTAAACAAAATCACGTCGGGATTTTTCGCAACGAACGCACCCGATCCACTCCATTGTACCCAAAACTCATGTTTTGGGACATTTCGGACAATTTCGTTACTGCACGAAAGTCGATGCAACACTTGCCGAACTGGTGCCATTAACGCACAAGTTCGCTAAACAAAGTCGCGTACGAATTTTTGGCAACGAACGCACCCGATCCACTCCATTGGACCCAAAACTCATGTTTTGGGTAGTTTCGGACCATTTCGTTACTGCACGAAAGTCGATGCAAAACTGGCCGAACTGGTGCCATTAACGCACAAGCTCGCTAAACAAAGTCGCGTCCGAATTAGTTTCGAACCATTTCGATACTGCACGAATGTTGATGCAAAACTGGCCGAACTGGTGCCATTAACGCACAAGTTCGCTAAACAAAGTCGCGTCGGGATTTTTCGCAACGAACGCACCCGATCCACTCCATTGGACCCAAAACTCATGTTTTGGGCCGTTTTGGACCGTTTTGTTACTGCAGAAAAGTCGATGCAAAGCTGGGCGAACTGGTGCCATTAACGCACAAGTTCGCTAAACAAAGTCGCGTCCGAATTTTTCGCAACGAACGCACCCGATCCACTCCATTGGATCCAAAACTCATATTTTGGGGCGTTTCGGACCGTTTCGTTACTGCACAAAAGTCGATGCAAAACTGGGCGAACTGGTGCCATTAATGCACAAGTTCGCTAAACCAAGTCGCGTCCGAATTTTTCGCAACGAATGCCCCCGTTTATTGCACGAAAGTCGATGCAAAACTTGCTGAACTGGTGCCATTAACGCACAAGTTCGCTAAACAAAGTCGCGTCGGAATTTTTAGCAAGGAACGCAACCGATCCACTCTATTGGACCCAAAACTCATGTTTTGGGGCGTTTCGGACCGTTTGGTTACTGCACAAAAGTTGATGCAAAACTGGCCGAACTGGTGCCATTAACGCACAAGTTCGCTAAACAAAGTCGCGTCCGAATTTTTCGCAACGAACGCACCCGATCCACTCCATTGGACCCAAAACTCATGTTTTTGGCCGTTTCGGACCGTTTCGTTACTGCAGAAAAGTCGATGCAAAACTGGCCAAACTGGTGCCATTAACGCACAAGTTCGCTAAACATTGTCGAGTCGGACTTTTTTACAACGAACGCACCCGATCCACTCCATTGGACCCAAAACTCATGTTTTGGGGCGTTTCGGACTGTTTCATTACTGCATAAAAGTTGATGATAAACTGGGCGAACTGGTGCCATTAACGCACAAGTTCGGTAAACAAAGTCGCGTCGGCATTTTTCGCAACGAACGCACCCGATCCACTCCATTGGACCCAAAACTCATGTTTTGGGTAGTTTCGGACCATTTCGCTACTGCACGTAAGTCGATGCGAAACTGGCTGAACTTGTGCCATTAACGCACAAGTTCGCTAAACAAAGTCGCGTCGGGATTTTTCGCAACGAACGCACCCGATCCACTCCATTCGACCCAAAACTCCTGTTTTGCGATGTTTCGGACCATTTCGTTATTGCACAAAAGTCGATGCAAAACTTGCCGAACTGGTGCCATAAATGCACAAGTTCGCTAAACAAAGTCGCGTCGGAATTTTTAGCAAGGAACGCACCCGATCCACTCCATTGGACCCGGAACTCATGTTTTGGGGCGTTTCGGACCGTTTGGTTGCTGAACAAAAGTCGATGCAAAACTGGCCGAACTGGTGCCATTAACGCACAAGTTCGCTAAACAAAGTCGCGTCGGAATTTTTCATACGAACGCACCCGATCCACTGCATTGGACCCAAAACTCATGTTTTGGGATGTTTCGGAAAATATCGTTACTGCACGAAAGTCGAAGCAAAACTTGCCGAACTGGTGCCATTAACGCACAAGTTCGGTAAACAAAGTCGCATCCGAATATTTTGCAACGAACGCACCTGATCCACTCCATTGGACCCAAAACTCATATTTTGGGGCGTTTCGCACCGTTTGGTTACTGCACAAAAGTCGATGCAAAACTGGCCGAACTGGTGCCATTGACGCACAAGTTCGCTAAACAAAGTCGCGTCCGAATATTTCGCAGCGAACGCCCCCGATCCACTCCATTAGACCCAAAACTCATGTTTTGAGCCGTTTCGGACCGTTTTCGTTACTGCTCAAAAGTCGATGCAAAACTGGCCGAACTGGTGCCATTAATGCACAAGTTCGCTAAACAAAGTCACGTCGGAATTTTTCGCAACGAACGCACCCGATCCACTCCATTGGACCCAAAACTCATGTTTTGAGACGTTTTGGACCATTTCGTTATTGCACAAAATTCGATGGAAAACTTGCCGAACTGGTGCCATTAACGCACAAGTTCGCTAAACAAAGTCGCGTCAGAATTGTTAGCAAGGAACGCACCCGATCCACTCCATTGGACCCAGAACTCATGTTTTGGGGCGTTTCGGACCGTTTGGTTAATGCTCAAAAGTCGATGCAAAACTGGGCGAACTGGTGCCATTAACGCACAAGTTCGCTAAACAAAGTCGCGTCCGAATTTTTCGCAACGAACGCACCCGATCCACTCCATTGGACCCAAAACTCATATTTTGGGGCGTTTCGGACCGTTTCGTTACTGCACAAAAGTCGATGCAAAACTGGGCGAACTGGTGCCATTAACGCACAAGTTCGCTAAACACAGTCGCGTCCGAATTTTTCGCAACGAACGCACCTGATCGACTCCATTGGACCCAAAACTCATGTTTTGGGCCGTTTCGAACAGTTTCGTTACTGCACAAAAGTCGATGCAAAACTGGGCGAACTGGTGCCTTTAACGCACAAGTTCGCTAAACAAAGTCGCGTCCGAATTTTTCGCAAAGAACCCACCCGATCCACTCCATTGTACCCAAAACTCATGTTTTGGGTAGTTTCGGACCATTTCATTACTGCATGAAAGTCGATGCAAAACTGGCCGAAATGGTGCCATTAACGCACAAGTTCGCTAAACAAAGTCACGTCGGGATTTTTCGCAATGAACGCATCCGATCCACTCCATTGTACCCAAAACTCATGTTTTGGGACGTTTCGGACAATTTCGTTACTGCACGAAAGTCGATGCAACACTTGCCGAACTGGTGCCATTAACGCACAAGTTCGCTAAACAAAGTCGCGTACGAATTTTTGGCAAGGAACGCACCCGATCCAGTCCATTGGACCCAAAACTCATGTTTTGGGTAGTTTCGGACCATTTCGTTACTGCACGAAAGTCGATGCAAAACTGGCCGAACTTGTGCCATTAACGCACAAGTTCGCTAAACAAAGTCGCGTCGGGATTTTTCGCAACGAACGCACCCGATCCACTCCATTGGACCCAAAACTCTTGTTTTGGGGCGTTTCGGACCGTTTCGTTAGTGCAGAAAACTCGATGCAAAACTGGCGGAACTGGTGCCATAAACGCACAAGTTCGCTAAACAAAGTCGCGTCCGAATTAGTTTCGGACCATTTCGATACTGCACGAAAGTCGATGCAAAACTGGCCGAACTGGTGCCATTAACGCACAAGTTCGCTAAACAAAGTCGCGTCGGGATTTTTCGCAACGAACGCACCCGATCCACTCCATTGGACCCAAAACTCATGTTTTGGGCCGTGTCGTACCGTTTCGTTAGTGCAGAAAAGTCGATGCAAAACTGGGCGAACTGGTGCCATTAACGCACAAGTTCGCTAAACAAAGTCGCGTCCAAATTTTTCGCAACGAACGCACCCGATCCACTCCATTGGACCCAAAACTCATATTTTGGGGCGTTTCGGACCGTTTCGTTACTGCAGAAAAGTCGATGCAAAACTGGGCGAACTGGTGCCATTAACGCACAAGTTCGCTAAACAAAGTCGATTCCGAATTTTTCGCAACGAACGCACCCGATCCAATCCATTGGACCCAAAACTCATATTTTGGGGCATTTCGGACCGTTTCGTTACTGCACAAAAGTCGATGCAAAACTGGGCGAACTGGTGCCATTAATGCACAAGTTCACTAAACCAAGTCGCGTTCGAATTTTTCGCAACGAACGCACCCGTTTATTGCACGAAAGTCGATGCAAAACTTGCCGAACTGGTGCCATTAACGCACAAGTTCGCTAAACAATGTCGCGTCGGAATTTTTCGCAACGAACGCACCCGATCCACTCTATTGGACCCAAGACTTATGTTTTGGGGCATTTCGGACCGTTTGGTTACTGCAGAAAAGTTGATGCAAAACTGGCCGAACTGGTGCCATTAACGCACAAGTTTGCTAAACAAAGTCACGTCCGAAATTTTCGCAACGTACGCACCCGATCCACTCCATTGGACCCAAAACTCATGTTTTTGGCCGTTTCGGACCGTTTCGTTACTGCAGAAAAGTCGATGCAAAACTGGCCAAACTGGTGCCATTAACGCACAAGTTCGCTAAATATTGTCGAGTCAGACTTTTTTGCAACGAACGCACCCGATCCACTCCATTGGACCCAAAACTCATGTTTTGGGCAGTTTCGGACCATTTCGTTACTGCACAAAAGTCGATGCAAAACTAGCCGAACTTGTGCCATTAACGCACAAGTTCACTAAACAAAGTCGCGTCGGGATTTTTTGCAACGAACGCACCCGATCCACTCCATTCCACCCAAAACTCTTATTTTGGGATGTTTCGGACCATTTCGTTATTGCACAAAAGTCGATGCAAAACTTGCCGAACTGCTGCCATTAACGCACAAGTTCGCTAAACAAAGTCGCATCGAAATTTTTAGCAAGGAACGCACCCGATCCACTCCATTGGAACCGGAACTCATGTTTTGGGGCGTTTCGGGCCGTTTGGTTACTGCACAAAAGTCGATGCAAAACTGGCCGAACTGGTGCCATTAACGCACAAGTTCGCCAAACAAAGTCACGTCGGGATTTTTTCGCAACGAAAGCACCCGATCCACTCCATTGTACCAAAAACTCATGTTTTGGGACGTTTCGGACAATTTCATTACTGCACGAAAGTCGATGCAACACTTGCCGAACTGGTGCCATTAACGCACAAGTTCGCTAAACAAAGTCGCGTACGAATTTCTGGCAACGAACGCACCCGATCCACTCCATTGGACCCAAAACTCATGTTTTGGTTAGTTTCGGACCATTTCGTTACTGCACGAAAGTCGATGCAAAACTGGCCGAACTGGTGCCATTAACGCACAAGTTCGCTAAACAAAGTCGCGTCCGAATTAGTTTCGAACCATTTCGATACTGCACGAAAGTCGATGCAAAACTGGCCGAACTGGTGCCATTAACGCACAAGTTCGCTAAACAAAGTCGCGTCGGGATTTTTCGCAACGAACGCACCCGATCCACTCCATTGGACCCAAAACTCATGTTTTGGGACGTTTCGGACCATTTCGTTATTGCACAAAAGTTGATGCAAAACTTGCCGAACTGGTGCCATTAACGCACAACTTCGCTAAACAAAGTCGCATCGGAATTTTTAGCAAGGAACGCACCCGATCCACTCTATTGGATCCAGAACTCATGTTTTGGGGCGTTTCGAACCGTTTGGTTACTGCACAAAAGTTGATGCAAAATTGGCCGAACTGGTGCCATTAACGCACAAGTTCGCTAAACAAAGTCGCGTCGGAATTTTTCGCAACGAACGCACCCGATCCACTCCATTGGACCCAAAACTCATGTTTTGGGGCGTTTCGGACCGTTTCGTTACTGCACAAAAGTCGATGCAAAACTAGGCGAACTCATGCCATTAACGCACAAGTTCGCTAAACAAAGTCGCGTCCGAATTTTTCGCAACGAACGCACCCGATCCACTCCATTGGACCCAAAACTCATGTTTTGGGACGTTTCCGACAATTTCGTTACTGCATGAAAGTCGAAGCAAAACTGGCCGAACTGGTGCCATTAACGTACAAGTTCGCTAAACAACGTCGCGTACAAATTTTTGGCAACGAACGCACCCGATCAACTCAATTGGACCCAAAACTCATGTTTTGGGTAGTTTCGGACCATTTCGTTACGGCACGAAAGTCGATGCAAAACTGGCCGAACTTGTGCCATTAAAGCACAAGTTCGCTAAACAAAATCGCGTCGGGATTTTTCGCAACGAACGCACCCGATCCACTCCATTGGACCCAAAACTCATGTTTTGGGGCGTTTCGGACCGTTTCGTTAGTGCCCAAAAGTCGATGCAAAACTGGCCGAATTGGTGCTATTAACGCACAAGTTCGTTAAACAAAGTCGCGTCCGAATTAGTTTCGGATCATTTCGATACTGCACGAAAGTCGATGCAAAACTGGCCGAACTGGTGCCATGAACGCACAAGTTCGCTAAACAAAGTCGCGTCCGAATTTTTCGCAACGAACGCACCCGATCCACTCCATTGGACCCAAAACTCATATTTTGGGGCGTTTCAGACCGTTTCGTTACTGCACAAAAGTCGATGCAAAACTGGGCGAACTGGTGCCATTAATGCACAAGTTCGCTAAACAAAGTCGCGTCCGAATTTTTCGCAACGAACGCACCCGATCCACTCCATTGGACCCAAAACTCATATTTTGGGGCGTTTCGGACCGTTTTGTTACTGCACAAAAGTCGATGCAAAACTGGACGAACTGGTGCCATTAATGCACAAGTTCGCTAAACCAAGTCGCGTCCGAATTTTTCGCAACGAACGCACCCGTTTGTTGCACGAAAGTCGATGCAAAACTTGCCGAACTGGTGCCATTAACGCAGAAGTTCGGTAAACAAAGTCGCGTTCGAATTTTTGGCAACGAACGCGCCCGATCCACTCCATTGGACCCAAAACTCATGTTTTGGGTAGTTTCGGACCTTTTCGTTACTGCACGAAAGTCGATGCAAAACTGGCTGAAATGGTGCCATTAACGCACAAGTTCGCTAAACAAAGCCACGTCGGGATTTTTCGCAACGAACGCACCCGATCCACTCCATTGTACCCAAAACTCATGTTTTGGGACATTTCGGACAATTTCGTTACTGCACGAAAGTCGATGCAACACTTGCCGAACTGGTGCCATTAACGCACAAGTTCGCTAAACAAAGTCGCGTATGAATTTTTGGCAACGAACGCACCCGATCCACTCCATTGGACCCAAAACTCATGTTTTGGGTAGTTTCGGACCATTTCGTTACTGCACGAAAGTCGATGCAAAACTGGCCGAACTGGTGCCATTAACGCACAAGCTCGCTAAACAAAGTCGCGTCCGAATTAGTTTCGAACCATTTCGATACTGCACGAATGTTGATGCAAAACTGGCCGAACTGGTGCCATTAACGCACAAGTTCGCTAAACAAAGTCGCGTCGGGATTTTTCGCAACGAACGCACCCGATCCACTCCATTGGACCCAAAACTCATGTTTTGGGCCGTTTTGGACCGTTTTGTTACTGCAGAAAAGTCGATGCAAAGCTGGGCGAACTGGTGCCATTAACGCACAAGTTCGCTAAACAAAGTCGCGTCCGAATTTTTCGCAACGAACGCACCCGATCCACTCCATTGGACCCAAAACTCATATTTTGGGGCGTTTCGGACCGTTTCGTTACTGCACAAAAGTCGATGCAAAACTGGGCGAACTGGTGCCATTAATGCACAAGTTCGCTAAACCAAGTCGCGTCCGAATTTTTCGCAACGAATGCCCCCGTTTATTGCACGAAAGTCGATGCAAAACTTGCTGAACTGGTGCCATTAACGCACAAGTTCGCTAAACAAAGTCGCGTCGGAATTTTTAGCAAGGAACGCAACCGATCCACTCTATTGGACCCAAAACTCATGTTTTGGGGCGTTTCGGACCGTTTGGTTACTGCACAAAAGTTGATGCAAAACTGGCCGAACTGGTGCCATTAACGCACAAGTTCGCTAAACAAAGTCGCGTCCGAATTTTTCGCAACGAACGCACCCGATCCACTCCATTGGACCCAAAACTCATGTTTTTGGCCGTTTCGGACCGTTTCGTTACTGCAGAAAAGTCGATGCAAAACTGGCCAAACTGGTGCCATTAACGCACAAGTTCGCTAAACATTGTCGAGTCGGACTTTTTTACAACGAACGCACCCGATCCACTCCATTGGACCCAAAACTCATGTTTTGGGGCGTTTCGGACTGTTTCATTACTGCATAAAAGTTGATGATAAACTGGGCGAACTGGTGCCATTAACGCACAAGTTCGGTAAACAAAGTCGCGTCGGCATTTTTCGCAACGAACGCACCCGATCCACTCCATTGGACCCAAAACTCATGTTTTGGGTAGTTTCGGACCATTTCGCTACTGCACGTAAGTCGATGCGAAACTGGCTGAACTTGTGCCATTAACGCACAAGTTCGCTAAACAAAGTCGCATCGGGATTTTTCGCAACGAACGCACCCGATCCACTCCATTCGACCCAAAACTCCTGTTTTGGGATGTTTCGGACCATTTCGTTATTGCACAAAAGTCGATGCAAAACTTGCCGAACTGGTGCCATTAATGCACAAGTTCGCTAAACAAAGTCGCGTCGGAATTTTTAGCAAGGAACGCACCCGATCCACTCCATTGGACCCGGAACTCATGTTTTGGGGCGTTTCGGACCGTTTGGTTGCTGAACAAAAGTCGATGCAAAACTGGCCGAACTGGTGCCATTAACGCACAAGTTCGGTAAACAAAGTCGCATCCGAATATTTTGCAACGAACGCACCCGATCCACTCCATTGGACCCAAAACTCATATTTTGGGGCGTTTCGCACCGTTTGGTTACTGCACAAAAGTCGATGCAAAACTGGCCGAACTGGTGCCATTGACGCACAAGTTCGCTAAACAAAGTCGCGTCCGAATATTTCGCAGCGAACGCCCCCGATCCACTCCATTAGACCCAAAACTCATGTTTTGAGCCGTTTCGGACCGTTTTCGTTACTGCTCAAAAGTCGATGCAAAACTGGCCGAACTGGTGCCATTAATGCACAAGTTCGCTAAACAAAGTCACGTCGGAATTTTTCGCAACGAACGCACCCGATCCACTCCATTGGACCCAAAACTCATGTTTTGAGACGTTTTGGACCATTTCGTTATTGCACAAAATTCGATGGAAAACTTGCCGAACTGGTGCCATTAACGCACAAGTTCGCTAAACAAAGTCGCGTCGGAATTGTTAGCAAGGAACGCAACCGATCCACTCCATTGGACCCAGAACTCATGTTTTGGGGCGTTTCGGACCGTTTGGTTAATGCTCAAAAGTCGATGCAAAACTGGGCGAACTGGTGCCATTAACGCACAAGTTCGCTAAACAAAGTCGCGTCCGAATTTTTCGCAACGAACGCACCTGATCCACTCCATTGGACCCAAAACTCATATTTTGGGGCGTTTCGGACCGTTTTGTTACTGCACAAAAGTCGATGCAAAACTGGGCGAACTGGTGCCATTAACGCACAAGTTCGCTAAACACAGTCGCGTCCGAATTTTTCGCAACGAACGCACCTGATCGACTCCATTGGACCCAAAACTCATGTTTTGGGCCGTTTCGAACAGTTTCGTTACTGCACAAAAGTCGATGCAAAACTGGGCGAACTGGTGCCTTTAACGCACAAGTTCGCTAAACAAAGTCGCGTCCGAATTTTTCGCAAAGAACCCACCCGATCCACTCCATTAGACCCAAAACTCATGTTTTGGGACGTTTCGGACAATTTCGTTACTGCACGAAAGTCGAAGCAAAACTGAACGAACTGGTGCCATTAATGCACAAATTCGGTAAACAAAGTCGCGTTCGAATTTTTGGCAACGAACGCGCCCGATCCACTCTATTGGACCCAAAACTCATGTTTTGGGTAGTTTCGGACCATTTCATTACTGCATGAAAGTCGATGCAAAACTGGCCGAAATGGTGCCATTAACGCACAAGTTCGCTAAACAAAGTCACGTCGGGATTTTTCGCAATGAACGCATCCGATCCACTCCATTGTACCCAAAACTCATGTTTTGGGACGTTTCGGACAATTTGGTTACTGCACGAAAGTCGATGCAACACTTGCCGAACTGGTGCCATTAACGCACAAGTTCGCTAAACAAAGTCGCGTACGAATTTTTGGCAAGGAACGCACCCGATCCAGTCCATTGGACCCAAAACTCATGTTTTGGGTAGTTTCGGACCATTTCGTTACTGCACGAAAGTCGATGCAAAACTGGCCGAACTTGTGCCATTAACGCACAAGTTCGCTAAACAAAGTCGTGTCGGGATTTTTCGCAACGAACGCACCCAATCCACTCCATTGGACCCAAAACTCTTGTTTTGGGGCGTTTCGGACCGTTTCGTTAGTGCACAAAACTCGATGCAAAACTGGCGGAACTGGTGCCATAAACGCACAAGTTCGCTAAACAAAGTCGCGTCCGAATTAGTTTCGGACCATTTCGATACTGCACGAAAGTCGATGCAAAACTGGCCGAACTGGTGCCATTAACGCACAAGTTCGCTAAACAAAGTCGCGTCGGGATTTTTCGCAACGAACGCACCCGATCCACTCCATTGGACCCAAAACTCATGTTTTGGGCCGTGTCGTACCGTTTCGTTAGTGCAGAAAAGTCGATGCAAAACTGGGCGAACTGGTGCCATTAACGCACAAGTTCGCTAAACAAAGTCGCGTCCAAATTTTTCGCAACGAACGCACCCGATCCACTCCATTGGACCCAAAACTCATATTTTGGGGCGTTTCGGACCGTTTCGTCACTGCAGAAAAGTCGATGCAAAACTGGGCGAACTGGTGCCATTAACGCACAAGTTCGCTAAACAAAGTCGATTCCGAATTTTTCGCAACGAACGCACCCGATCCAATCCATTGGACCCAAAACTCATATTTTGGGGCATTTCGGACCGTTTCGTTACTGCACAAAAGTCGATGCAAAACTGGGCGAACTGGTGCCATTAATGCACAAGTTCACTAAACCAAGTCGCGTTCGAATTTTTCGCAACGAACGCACCCGTTTATTGCACGAAAGTCGATGCAAAACTTGCCGAACTGGTGCCATTAACGCACAAGTTCGCTAAACAATGTCGCGTCGGAATTTTTCGCAACGAACGCACCCGATCCACTCTATTGGACCCAAGACTTATGTTTTGGGGCATTTCGGACCGTTTGGTTACTGCACAAAAGTTGATGCAAAACTGGCCCAACTGGTGCCATTAACGCACAAGTTTGCTAAACAAAGTCACGTCCGAAATTTTCGCAACGTACGCACCCGATCCACTCCATTGGACCCAAAACTCATGTTTTTGGCCGTTTCGGACCGTTTCGTTACTGCAGAAAAGTCGATGCAAAACTGGCCAAACTGGTGCCATTAACGCACAAGTTCGCTAAATATTGTCGAGTCGGACTTTTTTGCAACGAACGCACCCGATCCACTCCATTGGACCCAAAACTCATGTTTTGGGCAGTTTCGGACCATTTCGTTACTGCACAAAAGTCGATGCAAAACTGGCCGAACTTGTGCCATTAACGCACAAGTTCACTAAACAAAGTCGCGTCGGGATTTTTTGCAACGAACGCACCCGATCCACTCCATTCCACCCAAAACTCTTATTTTGGGATGTTTCGGACCATTTCGTTATTGCACAAAAGTCGATGCAAAACTTGCCGAACTGGTGCCATTAACGCACAAGTTCGCTAAACAAAGTCGCGTCGAAATTTTTAGCAAGGAACGCACCCGATCCACTCCATTGGAACCGGAACTCATGTTTTGGGGCGTTTCGGGCCGTTTGGTTACTGCACAAAAGTCGATGCAAAACTGGCCGAACTGGTGCCATTAACGCACAAGTTCGCCAAACAAAGTCACGTCGGGATTTTTTCGCAACGAAAGCACCCGATCGACTCCATTGTACCAAAAACTCATGTTTTGGGACGTTTCGGACAATTTCATTACTGCACGAAAGTCGATGCAAAACTTGCCGAACTAGTGCCATTAACGCACAAGTTCGCGAAACAAAGTCGCGTCGGAATTTTTCGCAACGAACGCACCCGATCCACTCCATTGGACCCAAAACTCATGTTTTGGGTAGTTTCAGACCATTTCGTTACTGCACGAAAGTCGATGCAAAACTGGCCGAACTGGTGCCATTAACGCACAAGTTCGCTAAACAAAGTCGCGTCCGAATTAGTTTCGGACCATTTCGATACTGCACGAAAGTCGATGCAAAACTGGCCGAACTGGTGCCATTAACGCACAAGTTCGCTAAACAAAGTCGCGTCGGGATTTTTCGCAACGAACGCACCCGATCCACTCCATTGGACCCAAAACTCATGTTTTGGGACGTTTCGGACCATTTCGTTATTGCACAAAAGTCGACGCAAAACTTGCCGAACTGGTGCCATTAACGCACAAGTTCGCTAAACAAAGTCGCGTCGGAATTTTTAGCAAGGAACGCACCCGATCCACTCTATTGGACCCAGAACTCATGTTTTGGGGCGTTTCGAACCGTTTGGTTACTGCACAAAAGTCGAAGCAAAACTGGCCGAACTGGTGCCATTAACGCACAAGTTCGCTAAACAAAGTCGCGTACGAATTTTTGGCAACGAACGCACCCGATCCACTCCATTGGACCGAAAACTCATGTTTTGGGTAGTTTCGGACCATTTCGTTACTGCACGAAAGTCGATGCAAAACTGGCCGAACTTGTGCCATTAACGCACAAGTTCACTAAACAAAGTCGCGTCGGGATTTTTCGCAATGAACCCACCCGATCCACTCCATTGGACCCAAAACTCATGTTTTAGGACGTTTCGGACCATTTCGTTATTGCACAAAAGTCGATGCAAAACTTGCCGAACTGGTGCCATTAACGCACAAGTTCGCTAAACAAAGTCGCGTCGGAATTTTTCGCAATGAACGCATCCGATCCACTCCATTGGACCCAAAACTCATGTTTTGGGCTGTTTCGGATAGTTTCGTTACTGCACAAAAGTCGATGAAAAACTGGGTGAACTGGTGCCATTAACGCACAAGTTCGCTAAACAAAGTAGCATCCAAATTTTTCGCAATGAATGCACCCGATCCACTCCATTGGACCCAAAACTCATGTTTTGGGACATTTCGGACAATTTCGTTACTGCACGAAAGTCGAAGCAAAACTGGCCGAACTGGTGCCATTAACACACAAGTTCGGTAAACAAAGTCGCGTTCGAATTATTGGCAACGAACGCGCCCGATCCACTCCATTGGACCCAAAACTCATGTTTTGGGTAGTTTCGGACCATTTCGTTACTGCATGAAAGTCGATGCAAAACTGGCCGAAATGGTGCCATTAACGCACAAGTTCGCTAAACAAAGTCACGTCGGAATTTTTCGCAACGAACGCACCTGATCCACTACATTGGACCCAAAACTCATGTTTTGGGCCGTTTCGGACAATTTCGTTACTGCACGAAAGTCGATGCAACACTTGCCGAACTGATGCCATTAACGCACAAGTTCGCTAAACAAAGTCGCGTACGAATTTTTGGCAACGAACGCACCCGATCCACTCCATTGGACCCAAAACTCATGTTTTGGGTAGTTTCGGACCATTTCGTTACTACATGAAAGTCGATGCAAAACTGGCCGAACTTGTGCCATTAACGCACAAGTTCGCTAAATAAAGTCGCGTCGGGATTTTTCGCAACGAACGCACCCGATCCACTCCATTGGACCCAAAACACATGTTTTGGGCCGTTTCGGACCGTTTCGTTACTGCAGAAAAGTCGATGCAAAACTGGGCGAACTGGTGCCATTAACGCACAAGTTCGCTAAACAAAGTCGCGTCCGAATTTTTCGCAACGAACGCACCCGATCCACTCCATTGGACCCAAAACTCATATTTTGGGGCGTTTCGGACCGTTTCGTTACTGCACAAAAGTCGATGCAAAACTGGGCGAACTGGTGCCATTAACAGACAAGTTCGCTAAACAAAGTCGCGTCCGAATTTTTCGCAACGAACGCACCCGATCCACTCCATTGGACCCAAAACTCATATTTTGGGGCGTTTCGGACCGTTTTGTTACTGCACAAAAGTCGATGCAAAACTGGGCGAACTGGTGCCATTAATGCACAAGTTCGCTAAACCAAGTCGCGTCCGAATTTTTCGCAACGAACGCACCCGTTTATTGCACGAAAGTCGATGCGAAACTTGCCGAACTGGTGCCAGCAACGCACAAGTTCGGTAAACAAAGTCGCGTTCGAATTTTTGGCAACGAACGCGCCCGATCCACTCCATTGGACCCAAAACTCATGTTTTGGGTAGTTTCGGACCTTTTCGTTACTGCACGAAAGTCGATGCAAAACTGGCCGAAATGGTGCCATTAACGCACAAGTTCGCTAAACAAAGTCACGTCGGGATTTTTCACAACGAACGCACCCGATCCACTCCATTGTACCCAAAACTCATGTTTTGGGACATTTCGGACAATTTCGTTACTGCACGAAAGTCGATGCAACACTTGCCGAACTGGTGCCATTAACGCACAAGTTCGCTAAACAAAGTCGCGTACGAATTTTTGGCAACGAACGCACCCGATCCACTCCATTGGACCCAAAACTCATGTTTTGGGTAGTTTCGGACCATTTCGTTACTGCACGAAAGTCAATGCAAAACTGGCCGAACTGGTGCCATTAACGCACAAGTTCGCTAAACAAAGTCGCGTCCGAATTAGTTTCGGACCATTTTGATACTGCACGAAAGTCGATGCAAAACTGGCCGAACTGGTGCCATTAACGCACAAGTTCGCTAAACAAAGTCGCGTCGGGATTTTTTGCAACGAACGCACCCGATCCACTCCATTGGACCCAAAACTCATGTTTTGGGACGTTTCGGACCATTTCGTTATTGCACAAAAGTCGATGCAAAACTTGCCGAACTGGTGCCATTAACGCACAAGTTCGCTAAACAAAGTCGCGTCGGAATTTTTAGCAAGGAACGCACCCGATCCACTCTATTGGATCCAGAACTCATGTTTTGGGGCATTTCGAACCGTTTGGTTACTGCACAAAAGTCGATGCAAAATTGGCCGAACTGGTGCCATTAACGCACAAGTTCGCTAAACAAAGTCGCGTCCGAATTTTTCGCAACGAACGCACCCGATCCACTCCATTGGACCCAAAACTCATATTTTGGGGCGTTTCGGACCGTTTCGTTACTGCACAAAAGTCGATGCAAAACTGGGTGAACTGGTGCCATTAATGGACAAGTTCGCTAAACAAAGTCGCGTCCGAATTTTTCGCAACGAACGCACCCGATCCACTCCATTGGACCCAAAACTCATATTTTGGGGCGTTTCGGACCGTTTTGTTATTGCACAAAAGTTGATGCAAAACTTGCCGAACTGGTGCCATTAACGCACAAGTTCGCTAAACAAAGTCGCATCGGAATTTTTAGCAAGGAACGCACCCGATCCACTCTATTGGATCCAGAACTCATGTTTTGGGGCGTTTCGAACCGTTTGGTTACTGCACAAAAGTTGATGCAAAATTGGCCGAACTGGTGCCATTAACGCACAAGTTCGCTAAACAAAGTCGCGTCGGAATTTTTCGCAACGAACGCACCCGATCCACTCCATTGGACCCAAAACTCATGTTTTGGGGCGTTTCGGACCGTTTCGTTACTGCACAAAAGTCGATGCAAAACTAGGCGAACTCATGCCATTAACGCACAAGTTCGCTAAACAAAGTCGCGTCCGAATTTTTCGCAACGAACGCACCCGATCCACTCCATTGGACCCAAAACTCATGTTTTGGGACGTTTCCGACAATTTCGTTACTGCATGAAAGTCGAAGCAAAACTGGCCGAACTGGTGCCATTAACGTACAAGTTCGCTAAACAACGTCGCGTACAAATTTTTGGCAACGAACGCACCCGATCAACTCAAGTGGACCCAAAACTCATGTTTTGGGTAGTTTCGGACCATTTCGTTACGGCACGAAAGTCGATGCAAAACTGGCCGAACTTGTGCCATTAAAGCACAAGTTCGCTAAACAAAGTCGCGTCGGGATTTTTCGCAACGAACGCACCCGATCCACTCCATTGGACCCAAAACTCATGTTTTGGGGCGTTTCGGACCGTTTCGTTAGTGCCCAAAAGTCGATGCAAAACTGGCCGAATTGGTGCTATTAACGCACAAGTTCGTTAAACAAAGTCGCGTCCGAATTAGTTTCGGATCATTTCGATACTGCACGAAAGTCGATGCAAAACTGGCCGAACTGGTGCCATTAACGCACAAGTTCGCTAAACAAAGTCGCGTCCGAATTTTTCGCAACGAACGCACCCGATCCACTCCATTGGACCCAAAACTCATATTTTGGGGCGTTTCGGACCGTTTCGTTACTGCACAAAAGTCGATGCAAAACTGGGCGAACTGGTGCCATTAATGCACAAGTTCGCTAAACAAAGTCGCGTCCGAATTTTTCGCAACGAACGCACCCGATCCACTCCATTGGACCCAAAACTCATATTTTGGGGCGTTTCGGACCGTTTTGTTACTGCACAAAAGTCGATGCAAAACTGGACGAACTGGTGCCATTAATGCACAAGTTCGCTAAACCAAGTCGCGTCCGAATTTTTCGCAACGAACGCACCCGTTTATTGCACGAAAGTCGATGCAAAACTTGCCGAACTGGTGCCATTAACGCACAAGTTCGGTAAACAAAGTCGCGTTCGAATTTTTGGCAACGAACGCGCCCGATCCACTCCATTGGACTCAAAACTCATGTTTTGGGTAGTTTCGGACCTTTTCGTTACTGCACGAAAGTCGATGCAAAACTGGCTGAAATGGTGCCATTAACGCACAAGTTCGCTAAACAAAGTCACGTCGGGATTTTTCGCAACGAACGCACCCGATCCACTCCATTGTACCCAAAACTCATGTTTTGGGACATTTCGGACAATTTCGTTACTGCACGAAAGTCGATGCAACACTTGCCGAACTGGTGCCATTAACGTACAAGTTCGCTAAACAAAGTCGCGTACGAATTTTTGGCAACGAACGCACCCGATCCACTCCATTGGACCCAAAACTCATGTTTTGGGTAGTTTCGGACCATTTCGTTACTGCACGAAAGTCGATGCAAAACTGGCCGAACTGGTGCCATTAACGCACAAGCTCGCTAAACAAAGTCGCGTCCGAATTAGTTTCGAACCATTTCGATACTGCACGAATGTTGATGCAAAACTGGCCGAACTGGTGCCATTAACGCACAAGTTCGCTAAACAAAGTCGCGTCGGGATTTTTCGCAACGAACGCACCCGATCCACTCCATTGGACCCAAAACTCATGTTTTGGGCCGTTTTGGACCGTTTTGTTACTGCAGAAAAGTCGATGCAAAGCTGGGCGAACTGGTGCCATTAACGCACAAGTTCGCTAAACAAAGTCGCGTCCGAATTTTTCGCAACGAACGCACCCGATCCACTCCATTGGACCCAAAACTCATATTTTGGGGCGTTTCGGACCGTTTCGTTACTGCACAAAGTCGATGCAAAACTGGGCGAACTGGTGCCATTAATGCACAAGTTCGCTAAACCAAGTCGCGTCCGAATTTTTCGCAACGAATGCCCCCGTTTATTGCACGAAAGTCGATGCAAAACTTGCTGAACTGGTGCCATTAACGCACAAGTTCGCTAAACAAAGTCGCGTCGGAATTTTTAGCAAGGAACGCAACCGATCCACTCTATTGGACCCAAAACTCATGTTTTGGGGCGTTTCGGACCGTTTGGTTACTGCACAAAAGTTGATGCAAAACTGGCCGAACTGGTGCCATTAACGCACAAGTTCGCTAAACAAAGTCGCGTCCGAATTTTTCGCAACGAACGCACCCGATCCACTCCATTGGACCCAAAACTCATGTTTTGGCCGTTTCGGACCGTTTCGTTACTGCAGAAAAGTCGATGCAAAACTGGCCAAACTGGTGCCATTAACGCACAAGTTCGCTAAACATTGTCGAGTCGGACTTTTTTACAACGAACGCACCCGATCCACTCCATTGGACCCAAAACTCATGTTTTGGGGCGTTTCGGACTGTTTCATTACTGCATAAAAGTTGATGATAAACTGGGCGAACTGGTGCCATTAACGCACAAGTTCGGTAAACAAAGTCGCGTCGGCATTTTTCGCAACGAACGCACCCGATCCACTCCATTGGACCCAAAACTCATGTTTTGGGTAGTTTCGGACCATTTCGCTACTGCACGTAAGTCGATGCGAAACTGGCTGAACTTGTGCCATTAACGCACAAGTTCGCTAAACAAAGTCGCGTCGGGATTTTTCGCAACGAACGCACCCGATCCACTCCATTCGACCCAAAACTCCTGTTTTGGGATGTTTCGGACCATTTCGTTATTGCACAAAAGTCGATGCAAAACTTGCCGAACTGGTGCCATTAATGCACAAGTTCGCTAAACAAAGTCGCGTCGGAATTTTTAGCAAGGAACGCACCCGATCCACTCCATTGGACCCGGAACTCATGTTTTGGGGCGTTTCGGACCGTTTGGTTGCTGAACAAAAGTCGATGCAAAACTGGCCGAACTGGTGCCATTAACGCACAAGTTCGCGAAACAAAGTCGCGTCGGAATTTTTCACACGAACGCACCCGATCCACTCCATTGGACCCAAAACTCATGTTTTGGGATGTTTCGGAAAATATCGTTACTGCACGAAAGTCGAAGCAAAACTTGCCGAACTGGTGCCATTAACGCACAAGTTCGGTAAACAAAGTCGCATCCGAATATTTTGCAACGAACGCACCTGATCCACTCCATTGGACCCAAAACTCATATTTTGGGGGCGTTTCGCACCGTTTGGTTACTGCACAAAAGTCGATGCAAAACTGGCCGAACTGGTGCCATTGACGCACAAGTTCGCTAAACAAAGTCGCGTCCGAATATTTCGCAGCGAACGCCCCCGATCCACTCCATTAGACCCAAAACTCATGTTTTGAGCCGTTTCGGACCGTTTTCGTTACTGCTCAAAAGTCGATGCAAAACTGGCCGAACTGGTGCCATTAATGCACAAGTTCGCTAAACAAAGTCACGTCGGAATTTTTCGCAACGAACGCACCCGATCCACTCCATTGGACCCAAAACTCATGTTTTGAGACGTTTTGGACCATTTCGTTATTGCACAAAATTCGATGGAAAACTTGCCGAACTGGTGCCATTAACGCACAAGTTCGCTAAACAAAGTCGCGTCGGAATTGTTAGCAAGGAACGCACCCGATCCACTCCATTGGACCCAGAACTCATGTTTTGGGGCGTTTCGGACCGTTTGGTTAATGCTCAAAAGTCGATGCAAAACTGGGCGAACTGGTGCCATTAACGCACAAGTTCGCTAAACAAAGTCGCGTCCGAATTTTTCGCAACGAACGCACCCGATCCACTCCATTGGACCCAAAACTCATATTTTGGGGCGTTTCGGACCGTTTCGTTACTGCACAAAAGTCGATGCAAAACTGGGCGAACTGGTGCCATTAACGCACAAGTTCGCTAAACACAGTCGCGTCCGAATTTTTCGCAACGAACGCACCTGATGACTCCATTGGACCCAAAACTCATGTTTTGGGGCCGTTTCGAACAGTTTCGTTACTGCACAAAAGTCGATGCAAAACTGGGCGAACTGGTGCTTTAACGCACAAGTTCGCTAAACAAAGTCGCGTCCGAATTTTTTCGCAAAGAACCCACCCGATCCACTCCATTAGACCAAAACTCATGTTTTGGGACGTTTCGGACAATTTCGTTACTGCACGAAAGTCGAAGCAAAACTGAACGAACTGGTGCCATTAATGCACAAATTCGGTAAACAAAGTCGCGTTCGAATTTTTGGCAACGAACGCCCGATCCACTCTATTGGACCCAAAACTCATGTTTTGGGTAGTTTCGGACCATTTCATTACTGCATGAAAGTCGATGCAAAACTGGCCGAAATGGTGCCATTAACGCACAAGTTCGCTAAACAAAGTCACGTCGGGATTTTTCGCAATGAACGCATCCGATCCACTCCATTGTACCCAAAACTCTTGTTTTGGGACGTTTCGAACAATTTCGTTACTGCACCAAAGTCGATGCAACACTTGCCGAACTGGTGCCATTAACGCACAAGTTCGCTAAACAAAGTCGCGTACGAATTTTTGGCAAGGAACGCACCCGATCCAGTCCATTGGACCCAAAACTCATGTTTTGGGTAGTTTCGGACCATTTCGTTACTGCACGAAAGTCGATGCAAAACTGACCGAACTTGTGCCATTAACGCACAAGTTCGCTAAACAAAGTCGCGTCGGGATTTTTCGCAACGAACGCACCCGATCCACTCCATTGGACCCAAAACTCTTGTTTTGGGGCGTTTCGGACCGTTTCGTTAGTGCACAAAACTCGATGCAAAACTGGCGGAACTGGTGCCATAAACGCACAAGTTCGCTAAACAAGTCGCGTCCGAATTAGTTTCGGACCATTTCGATACTGCACGAAAGTCGATGCAAAACTGGCCGAACTGGTGCCATTAACGCACAAGTTCGCTAAACAAAGTCGCGTCGGGATTTTTCGCAACGAACGCACCCGATCCACTCCATTGGACCCAAAACTCATGTTTTGGGCCGTGTCGTACCGTTTCGTTAGTGCAGAAAAGTCGATGCAAAACTGGGCGAACTGGTGCCATTAACGCACAAGTTCGCTAAACAAAGTCGCGTCCAAATTTTTCGCAACGAACGCACCCGATCCACTCCATTGGACCCAAAACTCATATTTTGGGGCGTTTCGGACCGTTTCGTTACTGCAGAAAAGTCGATGCAAAACTGGCGAACTGGTGCCATTAACGCACAAGTTCGCTAAACAAAGTCGATTCCGAATTTTTCGCAACGAACGCACCCGATCCAATCCATTGGACCCAAAACTCATATTTTGGGGCATTTCGGACCGTTTCGTTACTGCACAAAGTCGATGCAAACTGGGCGAACTGGTGCCATTAATGCACAAGTTCACTAAACCAAGTCGCGTTCGAATTTTTCGCAACGAACGCACCCGTTTATTGCACGAAAGTCGATGCAAAACTTGCCGAACTGGTGCCATTAACGCACAAGTTCGCTAAACAATGTCGCGTCGGAATTTTTCGCAACGAACGCACCCGATCCACTCTATTGGACCCAAGACTTATGTTTTGGGGCATTTCGGACCGTTTGGTTACTGCACAAAGTTGATGCAAAACTGGCGAACTGGTGCCATTAACGCACAAGTTTGCTAAACAAAGTCACGTCCGAAATTTTCGCAACGTACGCACCCGATCCACTCCATTGGACCCGGAACTCATGTTTTGGGGCGTTTCGGACCGTTTGGTTGCTGAACAAAAGTCGATGCAAAACTGGCCGAACTGGTGCCATTAACGCACAAGTTCGCTAAACAAAGTCGCGTCGGAATTTTTCACACGAACGCACCCGATCCACTCCATTGGACCCAAAACTCATGTTTTGGGATGTTTCGGAAAATATCGTTACTGCACGAAAGTCGAAGCAAAACTTGCCGAACTGGTGCCATTAACGCACAAGTTCGGTAAACAAAGTCGCATCCGAATATTTTGCAACGAACGCACCTGATCCACTCCATTGGACCCAAAACTCATATTTTGGGGCGTTTCGCACCGTTTGGTTACTGCACAAAAGTCGATGCAAAACTGGCCGAACTGGTGCCATTGACGCACAAGTTCGCTAAACAAAGTCGCGTCCGAATATTTCGCAGCGAACGCCCCCGATCCACTCCATTAGACCCAAAACTCATGTTTTGAGCCGTTTCGGACCGTTTTCGTTACTGCTCAAAAGTCGATGCAAAACTGGCCGAACTGGTGCCATTAATGCACAAGTTCGCTAAACAAAGTCACGTCGGAATTTTTCGCAACGAACGCACCCGATCCACTCCATTGGACCCAAAACTCATGTTTTGAGACGTTTTGGACCATTTCGTTATTGCACAAAATTCGATGGAAAACTTGCCGAACTGGTGCCATTAACGCACAAGTTCGCTAAACAAAGTCGCGTCGGAATTGTTAGCAAGGAACGCACCCGATCCACTCCATTGGACCCAGAACTCATGTTTTGGGGCGTTTCGGACCGTTTGGTTAATGCTCAAAAGTCGATGCAAAAACTGGGCGAACTGGTGCCATTAACGCACAAGTTCGCTAAACAAAGTCGCGTCCGAATTTTTCGCAACGAACGCATCCGATCCACTCCATTGGACCCAAAACTCATATTTTGGGGCGTTTCGGACCGTTTCGTTACTGCACAAAAGTCGATGCAAAACTGGGCGAACTGGTGCCATTAACGCACAAGTTCGCTAAACACAGTCGCGTCCGAATTTTTCGCAACGAACGCACCTGATCGACTCCATTGGACCCAAAACTCATGTTTTGGGCCGTTTCGAACAGTTTCGTTACTGCACAAAAGTCGATGCAAAACTGGGCGAACTGGTGCCTTTAACGCACAAGTTCGCTAAACAAAGTCGCGTCCGAATTTTTCGCAAAGAACCCACCCGATCCACTCCATTAGACCCAAACTCATGTTTTGGGACGTTTCGGACAATTTCGTTACTGCACGAAAGTCGAAGCAAAACTGAACGAACTGGTGCCATTAATGCACAAATTCGGTAAACAAAGTCGCGTTCGAATTTTTGGCAACGAACGCGCCCGATCCACTCTATTGGACCCAAAACTCATGTTTTGGGTAGTTTCGGACCATTTCATTACTGCATGAAAGTCGATGCAAAACTGGCCGAAATGGTGCCATTAACGCACAAGTTCGCTAAACAAAGTCACGTCGGGATTTTTCGCAATGAACGCATCCGATCCACTCCATTGTACCCAAAACTCATGTTTTGGGACGTTTCGGACAATTTCGTTACTGCACCAAAGTCGATGCAACACTTGCCGAACTGGTGCCATTAACGCACAAGTTCGCTAAACAAAGTCGCGTACGAATTTTTGGCAAGGAACGCACCCGATCCAGTCCATTGGACCCAAAACTCATGTTTTGGGTAGTTTCGGACCATTTCGTTACTGCACGAAAGTCGATGCAAAACTGGCCGAACTTGTGCCATTAACGCACAAGTTCGCTAAACAAAGTCGCGTCGGGATTTTTCGCACGAACGCACCCGATCCACTCCATTGGACCCAAAACTCTTGTTTTGGGGCGTTTCGGACCGTTTCGTTAGTGCACAAAACTCGATGCAAAACTGGCGGAACTGGTGCCATAAACGCACAAGTTCGCTAAACAAGTCGCGTCCGAATTAGTTTCGGACCATTTCGATACTGCACGAAAGTCGATGCAAAACTGGCCGAACTGGTGCCATTAACGCACAAGTTCGCTAAACAAAGTCGCGTCGGGATTTTTCGCAACGAACGCACCCGATCCACTCCATTGGACCCAAAACTCATGTTTTGGGCCGTGTCGTACCGTTTCGTTAGTGCAGAAAAGTCGATGCAAAACTGGGCGAACTGGTGCCATTAACGCACAAGTTCGCTAAACAAAGTCGCGTCCAAATTTTTCGCAACGAACGCACCCGATCCACTCCATTGGACCCAAACTCATATTTTGGGGCGTTTCGGACCGTTTCGTTACTGCAGAAAAGTCGATGCAAAACTGGGCGAACTGGTGCCATTAACGCACAAGTTCGCTAAACAAAGTCACGTCCGAAAATTTTCGCAACGTACGCACCCGATCCACTCCATTGGACCCAAAACTCATGTTTTTGGCCGTTCGGACCGTTTCGTTACTGCAGAAAAGTCGATGCAAAACTGGCCAAACTGGTGCCATTAACGCACAAGTTCGCTAAATATTGTCGAGTCGGACTTTTTTGCAACGAACGCACCCGATCCACTCCATTGGACCCAAAACTCATGTTTTTGGGCAGTTTCGGACCATTTCGTTACTGCACAAAAGTCGATGCAAAACTGGCCGAACTTGTGCCATTAACGCACAAGTTCACTAAACAAAGTCGCGTCGGGATTTTTTGCAACGAACGCACCCGATCCACTCCATTCCACCCAAAACTCTTATTTTGGGATGTTTCGGACCATTTCGTTATTGCACAAAAGTCGATGCAAAACTTGCCGAACTGGTGCCATTAACGCACAAGTTTGCTAAACAAAGTCGCGTCGAAATTTTTAGCAAGGAACGCACCCGATCCACTCCATTGGAACCGGAACTCATGTTTTGGGGCGTGTCGGGCCGTTTGGTTACTGCACAAAAGTCGATGCAAAACTGGCCGAACTGGTGCCATTAACGCACAAGTTCGCCAAACAAAGTCACGTCGGGATTTTTTCGCAACGAAAGCACCCGATCCACTCCATTGTACCAAAAACTCATGTTTTGGGACGTTTCGGACAATTTCATTACTGCACGAAAGTCGATGCAAAACTTGCCGAACTAGTGCCATTAACGCACAAGTTCGCTAAACAAAGTCGCGTCGGAATTTTTCGCAACGAACGCACCCGATCCACTCCATTGGACCCAAAACTCATGTTTTGGGTAGTTTCAGACCATTTCGTTACTGCACGAAAGTCGATGCAAAATTGGCCGAACTGGTGCCATTAACGCACAAGTTCGCTAAACAAAGTCGCGTCCGAATTAGTTTCGGACCATTTCGATACTGCACGAAAGTCGATGCAAAACTGGCCGAACTGGTGCCATTAACGCACAAGTTCGCTAAACAAAGTCGCGTCGGATTTTTTCGCAACGAACGCACCCGATCCACTCCATTGGACCCAAAACTCATGTTTTGGGACGTTTCGGACCATTTCGTTATTGCACAAAAGTCGACGCAAAACTTGCCGAACTGGTGCCATTAACGCACAAGTTCGCTAAACAAAGTCGCGTCGGAATTTTTAGCAAGGAACGCACCCGATCCACTCTATTGGACCCAGAACTCATGTTTTGGGGCGTTTCGAACCGTTTGGTTACTGCACAAAAGTCGAAGCAAAACTGGCCGAACTGGTGCCATTAACGCACAAGTTCGCTAAACAAAGTCGCGTACGAATTTTTGGCAACGAACGCACCCGATCCACTCCATTGGACCGAAAACTCATGTTTTGGGTAGTTTCGGACCATTTCGTTACTGCACGAAAGTCGATGCAAAACTGGCCGAACTTGTGCCATTAACGCACAAGTTCACTAAACAAAGTCGCGTCTGGATTTTTCGCAATGAACCCACCCGATCCACTCCATTGGACCCAAAACTCATGTTTTAGGACGTTTCGGACCATTTCGTTATTGCACAAAAGTCGATGCAAAACTTGCCGAACTGGTGCCATTAACGCACAAGTTCGCTAAACAAAGTCGCGTCGGAATTTTTCGCAATGAACGCATCCGATCCACTCCATTGGACCCAAAACTCATGTTTTGGGCTGTTTCGGATAGTTTCGTTACTGCACAAAAGTCGATGAAAAACTGGGTGAACTGGTGCCATTAACGCACAAGTTCGCTAAACAAAGTAGCATCCAAATTTTTCGCAATGAATGCACCCGATCCACTCCATTGGACCCAAAACTCATGTTTTGGGACGTTTCGGACAATTTCGTTACTGCACGAAAGTCGAAGCAAAACTGGCCGAACTGGTGCCATTAACACACAAGTTCGGTAAACAAAGTCGCGTTCGAATTATTGGCAACGAACGCGCCCGATCCACTCCATTGGACCCAAAACTCATGTTTTGGGTAGTTTCGGACCATTTCGTTACTGCATGAAAGTCGATGCAAAACTGGCCGAAATGGTGCCATTAACGCACAAGTTCGCTAAACAAAGTCACGTCGGAATTTTTCGCAACGAACGCACCTGATCCACTACATTGGACCCAAAACTCATGTTTTGGGCCGTTTCGGACAATTTCGTTACTGCACGAAAGTCGATGCAACACTTGCCGAACTGATGCCATTAACGCACAAGTTCGCTAAACAAAGTCGCGTACGAATTTTTGGCAACGAACGCACCCGATCCACTCCATTGGACCCAAAACTCATGTTTTGGGTAGTTTCGGACCATTTCGTTACTACATGAAAGTCGATGCAAAACTGGCCGAACTTGTGCCATTAACGCACAAGTTCGCTAAATAAAGTCGCGTCGGGATTTTTCGCAACGAACGCACCCGATCCACTCCATTGGACCCAAAACACATGTTTTGGGCCGTTTCGGACCGTTTCGTTACTGCAGAAAAGTCGATGCAAAACTGGGCGAACTGGTGCCATTAACGCACAAGTTCGCTAAACAAAGTCGCGTCCGAATTTTTCGCAACGAACGCACCCGATCCACTCCATTGGACCCAAAACTCATATTTTGGGGCGTTTCGGACCGTTTCGTTACTGCACAAAAGTCGATGCAAAACTGGGCGAACTGGTGCCATTAACAGACAAGTTCGCTAAACAAAGTCGCGTCCGAATTTTTCGCAACGAACGCACCCGATCCACTCCATTGGACCCAAAACTCATATTTTGGGGCGTTTCGGACCGTTTTGTTACTACACAAAAGTCGATGCAAAACTGGGCGAACTGGTGCCATTAATGCACAAGTTCGCTAAACCAAGTCGCGTCCGAATTTTTCGCAACGAACGCACCCGTTTATTGCACGAAAGTCGATGCGAAACTTGCCGAACTGGTGCCAGTAACGCACAAGTTCGGTAAACAAAGTCGCGTTCGAATTTTTGGCAACGAACGCGCCCGATCCACTCCATTGGACCCAAAACTCATGTTTTGGGTAGTTTCGGACCTTTTCGTTACTGCACGAAAGTCGATGCAAAACTGGCCGAAATCGTGCCATTAACGCACAAGTTCGCTAAACAAAGTCGCGTCCGAATTAGTTTCGGACCATTTCGATACTGCACGAAAGTCGATGCAAAACTGGCCGAACTGGTGCCATTAACGCACAAGTTCGCTAAACAAAGTCGCGTCGGGATTTTTCGCAACGAACGCACCCGATCCACTCCATTGGACCCAAAACTCATGTTTTGGGACGTTTCGGACCATTTCGTTATTGCACAAAAGTCGACGCAAAACTTGCCGAACTGGTGCCATTAACGCACAAGTTCGCTAAACAAAGTCGCGTCGGAATTTTTAGCAAGGAACGCACCCGATCCACTCTATTGGACCCAGAACTCATGTTTTGGGGCGTTTCGAACCGTTTGGTTACTGCACAAAAGTCGAAGCAAAACTGGCCGAACTGGTGCCATTAACGCACAAGTTCGCTAAACAAAGTCGCGTACGAATTTTTGGCAACGAACGCACCCGATCCACTCCATTGGACCGAAAACTCATGTTTTGGGTAGTTTCGGACCATTTCGTTACTGCACGAAAGTCGATGCAAAACTGGCCGAACTTGTGCCATTAACGCACAAGTTCACTAAACAAAGTCGCGTCGGGATTTTTCGCAATGAACCCACCCGATCCACTCCATTGGACCCAAAACTCATGTTTTAGGACGTTTCGGACCATTTCGTTATTGCACAAAAGTCGATGCAAAACTTGCCGAACTGGTGCCATTAACGCACAAGTTCGCTAAACAAAGTCGCGTCGGAATTTTTCGCAATGAACGCATCCGATCCACTCCATTGGACCCAAAACTCATGTTTTGGGCTGTTTCGGATAGTTTCGTTACTGCACAAAAGTCGATGAAAAACTGGGTGAACTGGTGCCATTAACGCACAAGTTCGCTAAACAAAGTAGCATCCAAATTTTTCGCAATGAATGCACCCGATCCACTCCATTGGACCCAAAACTCATGTTTTGGGACGTTTCGGACAATTTCGTTACTGCACGAAAGTCGAAGCAAAACTGGCCGAACTGGTGCCATTAACACACAAGTTCGGTAAACAAAGTCGCGTTCGAATTATTGGCAACGAACGCGCCCGATCCACTCCATTGGACCCAAAACTCATGTTTTGGGTAGTTTCGGACCATTTCGTTACTGCATGAAAGTCGATGCAAAACTGGCCGAAATGGTGCCATTAACGCACAAGTTCGCTAAACAAAGTCACGTCGGAATTTTTCGCAACGAACGCACCTGATCCACTACATTGGACCCAAAACTCATGTTTTGGGCCGTTTCGGACAATTTCGTTACTGCACGAAAGTCGATGCAACACTTGCCGAACTGATGCCATTAACGCACAAGTTCGCTAAACAAAGTCGCGTACGAATTTTTGGCAACGAACGCACCCGATCCACTCCATTGGACCCAAAACTCATGTTTTGGGTAGTTTCGGACCATTTCGTTACTACATGAAAGTCGATGCAAAACTGGCCGAACTTGTGCCATTAACGCACAAGTTCGCTAAATAAAGTCGCGTCGGGATTTTTCGCAACGAACGCACCCGATCCACTCCATTGGACCCAAAACACATGTTTTGGGCCGTTTCGGACCGTTTCGTTACTGCAGAAAAGTCGATGCAAAACTGGGCGAACTGGTGCCATTAACGCACAAGTTCGCTAAACAAAGTCGCGTCCGAATTTTTCGCAACGAACGCACCCGATCCACTCCATTGGACCCAAAACTCATATTTTGGGGCGTTTCGGACCGTTTCGTTACTGCACAAAAGTCGATGCAAAACTGGGCGAACTGGTGCCATTAACAGACAAGTTCGCTAAACAAAGTCGCGTCCGAATTTTTCGCAACGAACGCACCCGATCCACTCCATTGGACCCAAAACTCATATTTTGGGGCGTTTCGGACCGTTTTGTTACTGCACAAAAGTCGATGCAAAACTGGGCGAACTGGTGCCATTAATGCACAAGTTCGCTAAACCAAGTCGCGTCCGAATTTTTCGCAACGAACGCACCCGTTTATTGCACGAAAGTCGATGCGAAACTTGCCGAACTGGTGCCAGTAACGCACAAGTTCGGTAAACAAAGTCGCGTTCGAATTTTTGGCAACGAACGCGCCCGATCCACTCCATTGGACCCAAAACTCATGTTTTGGGTAGTTTCGGACCTTTTCGTTACTGCACGAAAGTCGATGCAAAACTGGCCGAAATCGTGCCATTAACGCACAAGTTCGCTAAACAAAGTCACGTCGGGATTTTTCGCAACGAACGCACCCGATCCACTCCATTGTACCCAAAACTCATGTTTTGGGACATTTCGGACAATTTCGTTACTGCACGAAACTCGATGCAACACTTGCCGAACTGGTGCCATTAACGCACAAGTTCGCTAAACAAAGTCGCGTACGAATTTTTGGCAACGAACGCACCCGATCCACTCCATTGGACCCAAAACTCATGTTTTGGGTAGTTTCGGACCATTTCGTTACTGCACGAAAGTCAATGCAAAACTGGCCGAACTGGTGCCATTAACGCACAAGTTCGCTAAACAAAGTCGCGTCCGAATTAGTTTCGGACCATTTTGATACTGCACGAAAGTCGATGCAAAACTGGCCGAACTGGTGCCATTAACGCACAAGTTCGCTAAACAAAGTCGCGTCGGGATTTTTCGCAACGAACGCACCCGATCCACTCCATTGGACCCAAAACTCATGTTTTGGGACGTTTTGGACCATTTCGTTATTGCACAAAAGTCGATGCAAAACTTGCCGAACTGGTGCCATTAACGCACAAGTTCGCTAAACAAAGTCGCGTCGGAATTTTTAGCAAGGAACGCACCCGATCCACTCTATTGGATCCAGAACTCATGTTTTGGGGCATTTCGAACCGTTTGGTTACTGCACAAAAGTCGATGCAAAATTGGCCGAACTGGTGCCATTAACGCACAAGTTCGCTAAACAAAGTCGCGTCCGAATTTTTCGCAACGAACGCACCCGATCCACTCCATTGGACCCAAAACTCATATTTTGGGGCGTTTCGGACCGTTTCGTTACTGCACAAAAGTCGATGCAAAACTGGGTGAACTGGTGCCATTAATGGACAAGTTCGCTAAACAAAGTCGCGTCCGAATTTTTCGCAACGAACGCACCCGATCCACTCCATTGGACCCAAAACTCATATTTTGGGGCGTTTCGGACCGTTTTGTTACTGCACAAAAGTTGATGCAAAACTGGGCGAACTGGTGCCATTAATGCACAAGTTCGCTAAACCAAGTCGCGTCCGAATTTTTCGCAATGAACGCACCCGTTTATTGCACGAAAGTCGATGCAAAACTTGCCGAACTGGTGCCATTAACGCACAAGTTCGGTAAACAAAGTCGCGTTCGAATTTTTGGCAACGAACGCGCCCGATCCACTCCATTGGACCCAAAACTCATGTTTTGGGTAGTTTCGGACCTTTTCGTTACTGTACGAAAGTCGATGCAAAACTGGCCGAAATGGTGCCATTAACGCACAAGTTCGCTAAACAAAGTCACGTCGGGATTTTTCGCAACGAACGCACCCGATCCACTCCATTGTACCCAAAACTCATGTTTTGGGACATTTCGGACAATTTCGTTACTGCACGAAAGTCGATGCAACACTTGCCGAACTGGTGCCATTAACGCACAAGTTCGCTAAACAAAGTCGCGTACGAATTTTTGGCAACGAACGCACCCGATCCACTCCATTGGACCCAAAACTCATGTTTTGGGTAGTTTCGGACCATTTCGTTACTTCACGAAAGTCGATGCAAAACTGGCCGAACTGGTGCCATTAACGCACAAGTTCGCTAAACAAAGTCGCGTCCGAATTAGTTTCGGACCATTTTGATACTGCACGAAAGTCGATGCAAAACTGGCCGAACTGGTGCCATTAACGCACAAGTTCGCTAAACAAAGTCGCGTCGGGATTTTTCGCAACGAACGCACCCGATCCACTCCATTGGACCCAAAACTCATGTTTTGGGACGTTTCGGACCATTTCGTTATTGCACAAAAGTCGATGCAAAACTTGCCGAACTGGTGCCATTAACGCACAAGTTCGCTAAACAAAGTCGCGTCGGAATTTTTAGCAAGGAACGCACCCGATCCACTCTATTGGATCCAGAACTCATGTTTTGGGGCATTTCGAACCGTTTGGTTACTGCACAAAAGTCGATGCAAAATTGGCCGAACTGGTGCCATTAACGCACAAGTTCGCTAAACAAAGTCGCGTCGGAATTTTTCGCAACGAACGCACCCGATCCACTCCATTGGACCCAAAACTCATGTTTTGGGGCGTTTCGGACCGTTTCGTTACTGCACAAAAGTCGATGCAAAACTAGGCGAACTCGTGCTATTAACGCACAAGTTCGCTAAACAAAATCGCGTCCGAATTTTTCGCAACGAACGCACCCGATCCACTCAATTGGACCCAAAACTCATGTTTTGGGACGTTTCCGACAATTTCGTTACTGCATGAAAGTCGAAGCAAAACTGGCCGAACTGGTGCCATTAATGTACAAGTTCGCTAAACAACATCGCGTACAAATTTTTGGCAACGAACGCACCCGATCAACTCAATTGGACCCAAAACTCATGTTTTGGGTAGTTTCGGACCATTTCGTTACTGCACAAAAGTCGATACAAAACAGGCCGAACTTGTGCCATTAACGCACAAGTTCGCTAAACAAAGTCGCATCGGGATTTTTCGCAATGAACGCACCCGATCCACTCCATTGGACCCAAAACTTATATTTTGGGATATTTCGGACCATTTCGTTATTGCACAAAAGTCGATGCAAAACTTTCCGAACTGGTGCCATTAACGCACAAGTTCGCTAAACAAAGTCGCGTCGGAATTTTTAGCAAGGAACGCACCCGATCCACTCCATTCGACCCAGAACTCGTGGTTTGGGGCGTTTCGAACCGTTTGGTTACTGCACAAAAGTCGAAGCAAAACTGGCCGAACTGGTGCCATTAACGCACAAGTTCGCTAAACAAAGTCCCGTACGAATTTTTGGCAACGAACGCACCCGATCCACTCCATTGGACCGAAAACTCATGTCTTGGGTAGTTTCGGACCATTTCGTTACTGCACGGAAGTCGATGCAAAAGTGGCCGAACTTGTGCCATTAACGCACAAGTTCACTAAACAAAGTCGCGTCGGGATTTTTCGCAATGAACCCACCCGATCCACTCCATTGGACCCAAAACTCATGTTTTGGGACGTTTCGGACCATTTCGTTATTGCACAAAAGTCGATGCAAAACTTGCCGAACTGGTGCCATTAACGCACAAGTTCGCTAAACAAAGTCGCGTCGGAATTTTTCGCAACGAACGCACCCGATCCACTCCATTGGACCCAAAACTCATGTTTTAGGCTGTTTCGGACTGTTTCGTTACTGCACAAAAGTCGATGAAAAACTGGGTGAACTGGTGCCATTAACGCACAAGTTCGCTAAACAAAGTAGCATCCAAATTTTTCGCAAAGAACGCACCCGATCCACTCCATTGGACCCAAAACTCATGTTTTGGGACGTTTCGGACGATTTCGTTACTGCACGAAAGTCGAAGCATAACTGGCCGAACTGGTGCCATTAACGCACAAGTTCGGTAAACAAAGTCGCGTTCGAATTTTTGGCAATGAATGTGCCTGATCCACTCCATTGGACCCAAAACTCATGTTTTGGGTAGTTTTGGACCATTTCGTTACTGCATGAAAGTCGATGCAAAACTGGCCGAAATGGTGCCATTAACGCACAAGTTCGCTAAACAAAGTCACGTCGGAATTTTTCGCAACGAACGCGCCCGATCCACTGCATTGGACCCAAAACTCATGTTTTGGGCCGTTTCGGACAATTTCGTTACTGCACGAAAGTCGATGCAACACTTGCCGAACTGGTGCCATTAACGCACAAGTTCGCTAAACAAAGTCACGTCGGAATTTTTCGCAATGAACGCACCCGATCCACTACATTGGACCCAAAACTCATGTTTTGGGCCGTTTCGGACAATTTCGTTACTGCACGAAAGTCGATGCAACACTTGCCGAACTGGTGCCATTAACGCACAAGTTCGCTAAACAAAGTCGTGTACGAATTTTTGGCAACGAACGCACCCGATCCACTCCATTGGACCCAAAACTCATGTTTTGGGTAGTTTCGGACCATTTCGTTACTACATGAAAGTCGATGCAAAACTGGCCGAACTTGTGCCATTAACGCACAAGTTCGCTAAATAAAGTCGCGTCGGGATTTTTCGCAACGAACGCACCCGATCCACTCCATTGGACCCAAAACTCATGTTTTGGGGCGTCTCGGACCGTTTCGTTAGTGCACAAAAGTCGATGCAAAACTAGCCGAATTGGTGCCATTAACGCACAAGTTCGCTAAATAAAGTCTCGTCCAAATTAGTTTCGGACCATTTCGATACTGCACGAAAGTCGATGCAAAACTGGCCGAACTGGTGCCATTAACGCACAAGTTCGCTAAAAAAAGTCGCGTCGGGATTTTTCGCAACGAACGCACCCGATCCACTCCATTAGACCCAAAACTCATGTTTTGGGCCGTCTCGGACTGTTTCGTTACTGCAGAAAAGTCGATGCAAAACTGGGCGAACTGGTGCCATTAACGCACAAGTTCGCTAAACAAAGTCGCGTCCGAATTTTTCGCAACGAACGCACCCGATCCACTCCATTGGACCCAAAACTCATATTTTGGGTCGTTTCGGACCGTTTCGTTACTGCACAAAAGTCGATGCAAAACTGGGCGAACTAGTGCCATTAACGCACAAGTTCGCTAAACAAAGTCGCGTCCGAATTTTTCGCAACGAACGCACCCGATCCACTCCATTGGACCCAAACTCATATTTTGGGGCGTTTCGGACCGTTTTGTTACTGCACAAAAGTCGATGCAAAACTGGGCGAACTGGTGCCATTAATGCACAAGTTCGCTAAACCAAGTCGCGTTCGAATTTTTCGCAACGTACGCACCCGTTTATTGCACGAAAGTCGATGCAAAACTTGCCGAACTGGTGCCATTAACGCACAAGTTCGGTAAACAAAGTCGCGTTCAAATTTTTGGCAACGAACGCGCCCGATCCACTCCATTGGACCCAAAACTCATATTTTGGGTAGTTTCGGACCTTTTCGTTACTGCACGGAAGTCGATGCAAAACTGGCCGAAATGGTGCCATTAACGCACAAGTTCGCTAAACAAAGTCACGTCGGGATTTTTCGCAACGAACGCACCCGATCAACTCCATTGTACCCAAAACTCATGTTTTGGGACATTTCGGACAATTTCGTTACTGCACGAAAGTCGATGCAACACTTGCCGAACTGGTGCCATTAACGCACAAGTTCGCTAAACAAAGTCGCGTACGAATTTTTGGCAACGAACGCACCCGATCCACTCCATTGGACCCAAAACTCATGTTTTGGGTAGTTTCGGACCATTTCGTTACTGCACGAAAGTCGATGCAAAACTGGCCGAACTGGTGCCATTAACGCACACGTTCGCTAAACAAAGTCGCGTCCGAATTAGTTTCGGACCATTTCGATACTGCACGAAAGTCGATGCAAAACTGGCCGAACTGGTGCCCTTAACGCACAAGTTCGCTAAACAAAGTCGCGTCGGAATTTCGCAACGAACGCACCCGATCCACTCCATTGGACCCAAAACTCATGTTTTGGAGTTTCGGACCATTTCGTTATGCACAAAAGTCGATGCAAAACTGCCGAACTGGTGCCATTAACGCACAAGTTCGCTAAACAAAGTCGCGTCGAATTTTTAGCAAGAACGCACCCGATCCACTCTATTGGACCCAGAACTCATGTTTTGGGCGTTTCGAACCGTTTGGTTACTGCACAAAAGTCGATGCAAAATTGGCCGAACTGGTGCCATTAACGCACAAGTTCGCTGAACAAAGTCGTGTCGGAATTTTTGGCAACGAACGCACCCGATCCACTCCATTGGACCCAAAACTCATGTTTTGGGGCGTTTCGGACCGTTTCGTTACTGCACAAAAGTCGATGCAAAACTGGCCGAACTTGTGCCATTAACGCACAAGTTCACTAAACAAAGTCGGTCGGATTTTTCATGAACCACCGATCCATCCATGGACCAAACCATGTTTGGACGTTTCGGACCATTTCGTATGCACAAAAGTCGATGCAAACTGCCGAACTGGTGCCATTAACGCACAAGTTCGCTAAAAAGTCGCGTCGGATTTTCGCAACGAACGCACCCGATCACTCCATTGGACCCAAAACTCATGTTTTGGGCGTTTCGGACATTTCGTTATTGCACAAAAGTCTATGGAAAAACTTGGTGAACTGTGCCATTAACGCACAAGTTCGCTAAAAAAGTCGCGTCGGAATTTTTCGCAAGAACGCACCCGATTCCACTCCATTGGACCAAACTCATGTTTTGGGGCGTTTCGGAAAGTTTCGGTTACTGCACACAAAGTCGATGGCAAAACTTGGCTCGAACTGGTTGCCATTAAACGCACAAGTTCGCTAAACCAAATCGGCGTTAAATTTTTCGCAAGAACCGCACCCGATCCACTCCATTGGACCCAAAACTCATGTTTTTGGGCGTTTCGGACAATTTCGTTACTGCACGAAAGTCGATGCAAAACTGGCCGAACTGTGCCATTAACGCACAAGTTCGTAAACAAAGTCGCGTCGGAATTTTTTGCAACGAACGCACCCGATCCACTCCATTGGACCCAAAACTCATTGTTTTGGGAGTTTCGGACCATTTCGTTATTGCACAGAAAGTCGATGCAAAAACTGCCGAACTGGTGCCATTAACGCCACAATTTCGCTAAACAAATCACGTCGGAATTTTCGCAACGAACGCACCCGATCCACTCATTGGACCCAAAACTCATGTTTTGGGACGTTTCGGACAATTTCGTTACTGCACGAAAAGTCGATGCAAAACTGGCCGAACTGGTGCCATTAACGCACAAGTTCGCTAAACAAAGTAGCATCTAATTTTTCGCAAGAACGCACCCGATCCACTCCATTGGACCCAAAACTCATGTTTTGGGACGTTTCGGACAATTTCGTTACTGCACGAAAGTCGATGCAAAACTGGCCGAACTGGTGCCATTAACGCACAAGTTCGCTAAACAAAGTCGCGTCGGAATTTTTCGCAACGAACGCCCGATCCACTCCATTGGACCCAAAACTCATGTTTTGGGTAGTTTCGGACCGTTTCGTTACTGCATGAAAGTCGATGCAAAACTGGCCGAACTGGTGCCATTAACGCACAAGTTCGCTAAACAAGTCACGTCGGAATTTTTCGCAACGAACGCACCCGATCCACTCCATTGGACCCAAAACTCATGTTTGGGCGTTTCGGACAATTTCGTTACTGCACGAAAGTCGATGCAAAACTTGCCGAACTGGTGCCATTAACGCACAAGTTCGCTAAACAAAGTCACGTCGGAATTTTCGCAACGAACGCACCCGATCCACTCCATTGGACCCAAAACTCATGTTTTGGGCCGTTTCGGACAATTTCGTTACTGCACGAAAGTCGATGCAAACTGCCGAACTGGTGCCATTAACGCACAAGTTCGCTAAACAAAGTCGCGTCGAATTTTCGCAACGAACGCACCCGATCCACTCCATTGGACCCAAAACTCATGTTTTGGGTAGTTTCGGACCATTTCGTTACTACATGAAAGTCGATGCAAAACTGGCCGAACTTGTGCCATTAACGCACAAGTTCGCTAAACAAAGTCGCGTCGAATTTTTCGCAACGAACGCACCCGATCCACTCCATTGGACCCAAAACTCATGTTTTGGGGTCTCGGACCGTTTCGTTAGTGCACAAAAGTCGATGCAAAACTAGCCGAATTGGTGCCATTAACGCACAAGTTCGCTAAACAAAGTCTCGTCCAAATTAGTTTCGGACCATTTCGATACTGCACGAAAGTCGATGCAAACTGGCCGAACTGGTGCCATTAACGCACAAGTTCGCTAAAAAAGTCGCGTCGGGATTTTTCGCAACGAACGCACCCGATCCACTCCATTAGACCCAAAACTCATGTTTTGGGGTTTCGGACGTTTCGTTACTGCAGAAAAGTCGATGCAAAACTGGGCGAACTGGTGCCATTAACGCACAAGTTCGCTAAACAAAGTCGCGTCCGAATTTTTCGCAACGAACGCACCCGATCCACTCCATTGGACCCAAAACTCATTTTGGGGCGTTTCGGACCGTTTCGTTACTGCACAAAAGTCGATGCAAAACTGGCGAACTGGTGCCATTAACGCACAAGTTCGCTAAACAAAGTCGCGTCCGAATTTTTCGCAACGAACGCACCCGATCCACTCCATTGGACCCAAAACTCATATTTTGGGGCGTTTCGGACCGTTTTGTTACTGCACAAAAGTCGATGCGAAACTGGCGAACTGGTGCCATTAATGCACAAGTTCGCTAACCAAGTCGCGTCCGAATTTTTCGGCAACGTCCATTTATTGCACGAAAGTCGATGCAAAACTTGCCGAACTGGTGCCATTAACGCACAAGTTCGTAAACAAAGTCGCGTTCGAATTTTGGCAACGAACGCACCCGATCCACTCCATTGGACCCAAAACTCATGTTTTGGGTAGTTTCGGACCTTTTCGTTACTGCACAAAAGTCGATGCAAAACTGGCCGAACTGGTGCCATTAACGCACAAGTTCGCTAAACAAAGTCACGTCGGGATTTTTCGCAACGAACGCACCCGATCAACTCCATTGTACCCAAAACTCATGTTTTGGGACATTTCGGACAATTTCGTTACTGCACGAAAGTCGATGCAACACTGCCGAACTGGTGCCATTAACGCACAAGTTCGCTAAACAAAGTCGCGTACGAATTTTTGGCAACGAACGCACCCGATCCACTCCATTGGACCCAAAACTCATGTTTTGGGTAGTTTCGGACCATTTCGTTACTGCACGAAAGTCGATGCAAAACTGGCCGAACTGGTGCCATTAACGCACAGTTCGCTAAACAAAGTCGCGTCCGAATTAGTTTCGGACCATTTCGATACTGCACGAAAGTCGATGCAAAACTGGCCGAACTGGTGCCCTTAACGCACAAGTTCGCTAAACAAAGTCGCGTCGGGATTTTCGCAACGAACGCACCCGATCCACTCCATTGGACCCAAAATCATGTTTTGGGACGTTTCGGACCATTTCGTTATTGCACAAAAAGTCGATGCAAAACTTGCCGAACTGGTGCCATTAACGCACAAGTTCGCTAAACAAAGTCGCGTCGGAATTTTTAGCAAGGAACGCACCCGATCCACTCTATTGGACCCAGAACTCATGTTTTGGGGCGTTTCGAACCGTTTGGTTACTGCACAAAAGTCGATGCAAAATTGGCCGAACTGGTGCCATTAACGCACAAGTTCGCTGAACAAAGTCGTGTCGGAATTTTCGCAACGAACGCACCCGATCCACTCCATTGGACCCAAAACTCATGTTTTGGGGCGTTCGGACCGTTTCGTTACTGCACAAAAGTCGATGCAAAACTGGCCGAACTTGTGCCATTAACGCACAAGTTCACTAAACAAAGTCGCGTCGGGATTTTTTGCAATGAACCCACCGATCCACTCCATTGGACCCAAAACTCATGTTTTGGGACGTTTCGGACCATTTCGTTATTGCACAAAAGTCGATGCAAACTTGCCGAACTGGTGCCATTAACGCACAAGTTCGCTAAATAAAGTCGCGTCGGAATTTTTCGCAACGAACGCACCCGATGCACTCAATTGGACCCAAAACTCATGTTTTGGGCTGTTTCGGACAGTTTCGTTACTGCACAAAAGTCTAGGAAAAACTGGGTGAACTGGTGCCATTAACGCACAAGTTCGCTAAACAAAGTAGCATCTAAATTTTTCGCAAAGAACGCACCGATCCACTACATTGGACCCAAAACTCATGTTTTGGGACGTTTCGGACAATTTCGTTACTGCACGAAAGTCGATGCAAAACTGGCCGAACTGGTGCCATTAACGAACAAGTTCGGTAAACAAAGTCGCGTTCGAATTTTTGGCAACGAACGCGCCCGATCCACTCCATTGGACCCAAAACATGAGTTTTGGGTAGTTTCGGACCATTTCGTTACTGCATGAAAGTCGATGCAAAACTGGCCGAAATGGTGCCATTAACGCACAAGTTCGCTAAACAAAGTCACGTCGGAATTTTTCGCAACGAACGCACCCGATCCACTACATTGGACCCAAAACTCATGTTTTGGGCCGTTTCGGACAATTTCGTTACTGCACGAAAGTCGATGCAACACTTGCCGAACTGGTGCCATTAACGCACAAGTTGGCTAAACAAAGTCACGTCGGAATTTGTCGCAACGAACGCACCCGATCCACTGCATTGGACCCAAAACTCATGTTTTGGGCCGTTTCGGACAATTTCGTTACTGCACGAAAGTCGATGCAACACTTGCCGAACTGGTGCCATTAACGCACAAGTTCGCTAAACAAAGTCGCGTACGAATTTTTGGCAACGAACGCACCCGATCCACTCCATTGGACCCAAAACTCATGTTTTGGGTAGTTTCGGACCATTTCGTTACTACATGAAAGTCGATGCAAAACTGGCCGAACTTGTGCCATTAACGCACAAGTTCGCTAAATAAAGTCGCGTCGGGATTTTTCGCAACGAACGCACCCGATCCACTCCATTGGACCCAAAACTCATGTTTTGGGGCGTCTCGGACCGTTTCGTTAGTGCACAAAAGTCGATGCAAAACTAGCCGAATTGGTGCCATTAACGCACAAGTTCGCTAAACAAAGTCTCATCCAAATTAGTTTCGGACCATTTCGATACTGCACGAAAGTCGATGCAAAACTGGCCGAACTGGTGCCATTAACGCACAAGTTCGCTAAAAAAAGTCGCGTCGGGATTTTTCGCAACGAACGCACCCGATCCACTCCATTAGACCCAAAACTCATGTTTTGGGCCGTCTCGGACTGTTTCGTTACTGCAGAAAAGTCGATGCAAAACTGGGCGAACTGGTGCCATTAACGCACAAGTTCGCTAAACAAAGTCGCGTCCGAATTTTTCGCAACGAACGCACCCGATCCACTCCATTGGACCCAAAACTCATATTTTGGGGCGTTTCGGACCGTTTCGTTACTGCACAAAAGTCGATGCAAAACTGGGCGAACTAGTGCCATTAACGCACAAGTTCGCTAAACAAAGTCGTGTCCGAATTTTTTCGCAACGAACGCACCCGATCCACTCCATTGGACCCAAAACTCATATTTTGGGGCGTTTCGGACCGTTTTGTTACTGCACAAAAGTCGATGCGAAACTGGGCGAACTGGTGCCATTAATGCACAAGTTCGCTAAACCAAGTCGCGTCCGAATTTTTCGCAACGTACGCACCCGTTTATTGCACGAAAGTCGATGCAAAACTTGCCGAACTGGTGCCATTAACGCACAAGTTCGGTAAACAAAGTCGCGTTCGAATTTTTGGCAACGAACGCGCCCGATCCACTCCATTCAACCCAAAACTCATGTTTTGGGTAGTTTCGGACCTTTTCGTTACTGCACGAAAGTCGATGCAAAACTGGCCGAAATGGTGCCATTAACGCACAAGTTCGCTAAACAAAGTCACGTCGGGATTTTTCGCAACGAACGCACCCGATCAACTCCATTGTACCCAAAACTCATGTTTTGGGACATTTCGGACAATTTCGTTACTGCACGAAAGTCGATGCAACACTTGCCGAACTGGTGCCATTAACGCACAAGTTCGCTAAACAAAGTCGCGTACGAATTTTTGGCAACGAACGCACCCGATCCACTCCATTGGACCCAAAACTCATGTTTTGGGTAGTTTCGGACCATTTCGTTACTGCACGAAAGTCGATGCAAAACTGGCCGAACTGGTGCCATTAACGCACAAGTTCGCTAAACAAAGTCGCGTCCGAATTAGTTTCGGACCATTTCGATACTGCACGAAAGTCGATGCAAAACTGGTCGAACTGGTGCCATTAACGCACAAGTTCGCTAAACAAAGTCGCGTCGGGATTTTCGCAACGAACGCACCCGATCCACTCCATTGGACCCAAAACTCATGTTTTGGGACGTTTCGGACCATTTCGTTATTGCACAAAAGTCGATGCAAAACTTGCCGAACTGGTGCCATTAACGCACAAGTTCGCTAAACAAAGTCGCGTCGGAATTTTTAGCAAGGAACGCACCCGATCCACTCTATTGGACCCAGAACTCATGTTTTGGGGCGTTTCGAACCGTTTGGTTACTGCACAAAAGTCGATGCAAAATTGGCCGAACTGGTGCCATTAACGCACAAGTTCGCTGAACAAAGTCGTGTCGGAATTTTTCGCAACGAACGCACCCGATCCACTCCATTGGACCCAAAACTCATGTTTTGGGGCGTTTCGGACCGTTTCGTTACTGCACAAAAGTCGATGCAAAACTGGCCGAACTTGTGCCATTAACGCACAAGTTCACTAAACAAAGTCGCGTCGGGATTTTTCGCAATGAACCCACCCGATCCACTCCATTGGACCCAAAACTCATGTTTTGGGACGTTTCGGACCATTTCGTTATTGCACAAAAGTCGATGCAAAACTTGCCGAACTGGTGCCATTAACGCACAAGTTCGCTAAATAAAGTCGCGTCGGAATTTTTCGCAACGAACGCACCCGATGCACTCCATTGGACCCAAAACTCATGTTTTGGGCTGTTTCGGACAGTTTCGTTACTGCACAAAAGTCTATGAAAAACTGGGTGAACTGGTGCCATTAACGCACAAGTTCGCTAAACAAAGTAGCATCTAAATTTTTCGCAAAGAACGCACCCGATCCACTCCATTGGACCCAAAACTCATGTTTTGGGACGTTTCGGACAATTTCGTTACTGCACGAAAGTCGATGCAAAACTGGCCGAACTGGTGCCATTAACGAACAAGTTCGGTAAACAAAGTCGCGTTCGAATTTTTGGCAACGAACGCGCCCGATCCACTCCATTGGACCCAAAACTCATGTTTTGGGTAGTTTCGGACCATTTCGTTACTGCATGAAAGTCGATGCAAAACTGGCCGAAATGGTGCCATTAACGCACAAGTTCGCTAAACAAAGTCACGTCGGAATTTTTCGCAACGAACGCACCCGATCCACTACATTGGACCCAAAACTCATGTTTTGGGCCGTTTCGGACAATTTCGTTACTGCACGAAAGTCGATGCAACACTTGCCGAACTGGTGCCATTAACGCACAAGTTGGCTAAACAAAGTCACGTCGGAATTTGTCGCAACGAACGCACCCGATCCACTGCATTGGACCCAAAACTCATGTTTTGGGCCGTTTCGGACAATTTCGTTACTGCACGAAAGTCGATGCAACACTTGCCGAACTGGTGCCATTAACGCACAAGTTCGCTAAACAAAGTCGCGTACGAATTTTTGGCAACGAACGCACCCGATCCACTCCATTGGACCCAAAACTCATGTTTTGGGTAGTTTCGGACCATTTCGTTACTACATGAAAGTCGATGCAAAACTGGCCGAACTTGTGCCATTAACGCACAAGTTCGCTAAATAAAGTCGCGTCGGGATTTTTCGCAACGAACGCACCCGATCCACTCCATTGGACCCAAAACTCATGTTTTGGGGCGTCTCGGACCGTTTCGTTAGTGCACAAAAGTCGATGCAAAACTAGCCGAATTGGTGCCATTAACGCACAAGTTCGCTAAACAAAGTCTCGTCCAAATTAGTTTCGGACCATTTCGATACTGCACGAAAGTCGATGCAAAACTGGCCGAACTAGTGCCATTAACACACAAGTTCGCTAAAAAAAGTCGCGTCGGGATTTTTCGCAACGAACGCACCCGATCCACTCCATTAGACCCAAAACTCATGTTTTGGGACGTCTCGGACTGTTTCGTTACTGCAGAAAAGTCGATGCAAAACTGGGCGAACTGGTGCCATTAACGCACAAGTTCGCTAAACAAAGTCGCGTCCGAATTTTTCGCAACGAACGCACCCGATCCACTCCATTGGACCCAAAACTCATATTTTGGGGCGTTTCGGACCGTTTCGTTACTGCACAAAAGTCGATGCAAAACTGGGCGAACTAGTGCCATTAACGCACAAGTTCGCTAAACAAAGTCGCGTCCGAATTTTTCGCAACGAACGCACCCGATCCACTCCATTGGACCCAAAACTCATATTTTGGGGCGTTTCGGACCGTTTTGTTACTGCACAAAAGTCGATGCGAAACTGGGCGAACTGGTGCCATTAATGCACAAGTTCGCTAAACCAAGTCGCGTCCGAATTTTTCGCAACGTACGCACCCGTTTATTGCACGAAAGTCGATGCAAAACTTGCCGAACTGGTGCCATTAACGCACAAGTTCGGTAAACAAAGTCGCGTTCGAATTTTTGGCAACGAACGCGCCCGATCCACTCCATTCAACCCAAAACTCATGTTTTGGGTAGTTTCGGACCTTTTCGTTACTGCACGAAAGTCGATGCAAAACTGGCCGAAATGGTGCCATTAACGCACAAGTTCGCTAAACAAAGTCACGTCGGGATTTTTCGCAACGAACGCACCCGATCAACTCCATTGTACCCAAAACTCATGTTTTGGGACATTTCGGACAATTTCGTTACTGCACGAAAGTCGATGCAACACTTGCCGAACTGGTGCCATTAACGCACAAGTTCGCTAAACAAAGTCGCGTACGAATTTTTGGCAACGAACGCACCCGATCCACTCCATTGGACCCAAAACTCATGTTTTGGGTAGTTTCGGACCATTTCGTTACTGCACGAAAGTCGATGCAAAACTGGCCGAACTGGTGCCATTAACGCACAAGTTCGCTAAACAAAGTCGCGTCCGAATTAGTTTCGGACCATTTCGATACTGCACGAAAGTCGATGCAAAACTGGCTGAACTGGTGCCAATAACGCACAAGTTCGCTAAACAAAGTCGCGTCGGGATTTTCGCAACGAACGCACCCGATCCACTCCATTGGACCCAAAACTCATGTTTTGGGACGTTTCGGACCATTTCGTTATTGCACAAAAGTCGATGCAAAACTTGCCGAACTGGTGCCATTAACGCACAAGTTCGCTAAACAAAGTCGCGTCGGAATTTTTAGCAAGGAACGCACCCGATCCACTCTATTGGACCCAGAACTCATGTTTTGGGGCGTTTCGAACCGTTTGGTTACTGCACAAAAGTCGATGCAAAATTGGCCGAACTGGTGCCATTAACGCACAAGTTCGCTGAACAAAGTCGTGTCGGAATTTTTCGCAACGAACGCACCCGATCCACTCCATTGGACCCAAAACTCATGTTTTGGGGCGTTTCGGACCGTTTCGTTACTGCACAAAAGTCGATGCAAAACTGGCCGAACTTGTGCCATTAACGCACAAGTTCACTAAACAAAGTCGCGTCGGGATTTTTCGCAATGAACCCACCCGATCCACTCCATTGGACCCAAAACTCATGTTTTGGGACGTTTCGGACCATTTCGTTATTGCACAAAAGTCGATGCAAAACTTGCCGAACTGGTGCCATTAACGCACAAGTTCGCTAAATAAAGTCGCGTCGGAATTTTTCGCAACGAACGCACCCGATGCACTCCATTGGACCCAAAACTCATGTTTTGGGCTGTTTCGGACAGTTTCGTTACTGCACAAAAGTCTATGAAAAACTGGGTGAACTGGTGCCATTAACGCACAAGTTCGCTAAACAAAGTAGCATCTAAATTTTTCGCAAAGAACGCACCCGATCCACTCCATTGGACCCAAAACTCATGTTTTGGGACGTTTCGGACAATTTCGTTACTGCACGAAAGTCGATGCAAAACTGGCCGAACTGGTGCCATTAACGAACAAGTTCGGTAAACAAAGTCGCGTTCGAATTTTTGGCAACGAACGCGCCCGATCCACTCCATTGGACCCAAAACTCATGTTTTGGGTAGTTTCGGACCATTTCGTTACTGCATGAAAGTCGATGCAAAACTGGCCGAAATGGTGCCATTAACGCACAAGTTCGCTAAACAAAGTCACGTCGGAATTTTTCGCAACGAACGCACCCGATCCACTACATTGGACCCAAAACTCATGTTTTGGGCCGTTTCGGACAATTTCGTTACTGCACGAAAGTCGATGCAACACTTGCCGAACTGGTGCCATTAACGCACAAGTTGGCTAAACAAAGTCACGTCGGAATTTGTCGCAACGAACGCACCCGATCCACTGCATTGGACCCAAAACTCATGTTTTGGGCCGTTTCGGACAATTTCGTTACTGCACGAAAGTCGATGCAACACTTGCCGAACTGGTGCCATTAACGCACAAGTTCGCTAAACAAAGTCGCGTACGAATTTTTGGCAACGAACGCACCCGATCCACTCCATTGGACCCAAAACTCATGTTTTGGGTAGTTTCGGACCATTTCGTTACTACATGAAAGTCGATGCAAAACTGGCCGAACTTGTGCCATTAACGCACAAGTTCGCTAAATAAAGTCGCGTCGGGATTTTTCGCAACGAACGCACCCGATCCACTCCATTGGACCCAAAACTCATGTTTTGGGGCGTCTCGGACCGTTTCGTTAGTGCACAAAAGTCGATGCAAAACTAGCCGAATTGGTGCCATTAACGCACAAGTTCGCTAAACAAAGTCTCGTCCAAATTAGTTTCGGACCATTTCGATACTGCACGAAAGTCGATGCAAAACTGGCCGAACTGGTGCCATTAACGCACAAGTTCGCTAAAAAAAGTCGCGTCGGGATTTTTCGCAACGAACGCACCCGATCCACTCCATTAGACCCAAAACTCATGTTTTGGGCCGTCTCGGACTGTTTCGTTACTGCAGAAAAGTCGATGCAAAACTGGGCGAACTGGTGCCATTAACGCACAAGTTCGCTAAACAAATTCGCGTCCGAATTTTTCGCAACGAACGCACCCGATCCACTCCATTGGACCCAAAACTCATATTTTGGGGCGTTTCGGACCGTTTCGTTACTGCACAAAAGTCGATGCAAAACTGGGCGAACTAGTGCCATTAACGCACAAGTTCGCTAAACAAAGTCGCGTCCGAATTTTTCGCAACGAACGCACCCGATCCACTCCATTGGACCCAAAACTCATATTTTGGGGCGTTTCGGACCGTTTTGTTACTGCACAAAAGTCGATGCGAAACTGGGCGAACTGGTGCCATTAATGCACAAGTTCGCTAAACCAAGTCGCGTCCGAATTTTTCGCAACGTACGCACCCGTTTATTGCACGAAAGTCGATGCAAAACTTGCCGAACTGGTGCCATTAACGCACAAGTTCGGTAAACAAAGTCGCGTTCGAATTTTTGGCAACGAACGCGCCCGATCCACTCTATTCGACCCAAAACTCATGTTTTGGGTAGTTTCGGACCTTTTCGTTACTGCACGAAAGTCGATGCAAAACTGGCCGAAATGGTGCCATTAACGCACAAGTTTGCTAAACAAAGTCACGTCGGGATTTTTCGCAACGAACGCACCCGATCAACTCCATTGTACCCAAAACTCATGTTTTGGGACATTTCGGACAATTTCGTTACTGCACGAAAGTCGATGCAACACTTGCCGAACTGGTGCCATTAACGCACAAGTTCGCTAAACAAAGTCGCGTACGAATTTTTGGCAACGAACGCACCCGATCCACTCCATTGGACCCAAAACTCATGTTTTGGGTAGTTTCGGACCATTTCGTTACTGCACGAAAGTCGATGCAAAACTGGCCGAACTGGTGCCATTAACGCACAAGTTCGCTAAACAAAGTCGCGTCCGAATTAGTTTCGGACCATTTCGATACTGCACGAAAGTCGATGCAAAACTGGCCGAACTGGTGCCATTAACGCACAAGTTCGCTAAACAAAGTCGCGTCGGGATTTTTGCAACGAACGCACCCGATCCACTCCATTGGACCCAAAACTCATGTTTTGGGACGTTTCGGACCATTTCGTTATTGCACAAAAGTCGATGCAAAACTTGCCGAACTGGTGTCATTAATGCACAAGTTCGCTAAACAAAGTCGCGTCGGAATTTTTAGCAAGGAACGCACCCGATCCACTCTATTGGACCCAGAACTCATGTTTTGGGGCGTTTCGAACCGTTTGGTTACTGCACAAAAGTCGATGCAAAATTGGCCGAACTGGTGCCATTAACGCACAAGTTCGCTGAACAAAGTCGTGTCGGAATTTTTCGCAACGAACACACCCGATCCACTCCATTGGACCCAAAACTCATGTTTTGGGGCGTTTCAGACCGTTTCGTTACTGCACAAAAGTCGATGCAAAACTGGCCGAACTTGTGCCATTAACGCACAAGTTCACTAAACAAAGTCGCGTCGGGATTTTTCGCAATGAACCCACCCGATCCACTCCATTGGACCCAAAACTCATGTTTTGGGACGTTTCGGACCATTTCGTTATTGCACAAAAGTCGATGCAAAACTTGCCGAACTGGTGCCATTAACGCACAAGTTCGCTAAAGAAAGTCGCGTCGGAATTTTTCGCAACGAACGCACCCGATGCACTCCATTGGACCCAAAACTCAAGTTTTGGGCTGTTTCGGACAGTTTCGTTACTGCACAAAAGTCTATGAAAAACTGGGTGAACTGGTGCCATTAACGCACAAGTTCGCTAAACAAAGTAGCATCTAAATTTTTCGCAAAGAACGCACCCGATCCACTCCATTGGACCCAAAACTCATGTTTTGGGACGATTCGGACAATTTCGTTACTGCACGAAAGTCGATGCAAAACTGGCCGAACTGGTGCCATTAACGAACAAGTTGGGTAAACAAAGTCGCGTTCGAATTTTTGGCAACGAACGCGCCCGATCCACTCCATTGGACCCAAAACTCATGTTTGGTTAGTTTCGGACCATTTCGTTACTGCATGAAAGTCGATGCAAAACTGGCCGAAATGGTGCCATTAACGCACAAGTTCGCTAAACAAAGTCACGTCGGAATTTTTCGCAACGAACGCACCCAATCCACTACATTGGACCCAAAACTCATGTTTTGGGCCGTTTCGGACAATTTCGTTACTGCACGAAAGTCGATGCAACACTTGCCGAACTGGTGCCATTAACGCACATGTTCGCTAAACAAAGTCACGTCGGAATTTGTCGCAACGAACGCACCCGATCCACTGCATTGGACCCAAAACTCATGTTTTGGGCCGTTTCGGACAATTTCGTTACTGCACGAAAGTCGATGCAACACTTGCCGAACTGGTGCCATTAACGCAAAAGTTCGCTAAACAAAGTCGCGTACGAATTTTTGGCAACGAACGCACCCGATCCACTCCATTGGACCCAAAACTCATGTTTTGGGGCGTCTCGGACCGTTTCGTTAGTGCACAAAAGTCGATGCAAAACTTGCCGAATTGGTGCCATTAACGCACAAGTTCGCTAAACAAAGTCTCGTCCGAATTAGTTTCGGACCATTTCGATACTGCACGAAAGTCGATGCAAAACTGGCCGAACTGGTGCCATTAACGCACAAGTTCGCTAAATAAAGTCGCGTCGGGATTTTTTGCAACGAACGCACCGGATCCACTCCATTAGACCCAAAACTCATGTTTTGGGCCGTTTCGGACCGTTTCGTTACTGCAGAAAAGTCGATGCAAAACTGGGCGAACTGGTGCCATTAACGCACAAGTTCGCTAAACAAAGTCGCGCCCGAATTTTTCGCAACGAACGCACCCGATCCACTCCATTGGACCCAAAACTCATATTTTGGGGCGTTTCGGACCGTTTCGTTACTGCACAAAAGTCGATGCAAAACTGGGCGAACTGGTGCCATTAACGCACAAGTTCGCTAAACAAAGTCGCGTCCGAATTTTTCGCAACGAACGCACCCGATCCACTCCATTGGACCCAAAACTCATATTTTGGGGCGTTTCGGACCGTTTTGTTACTGCACAAAAGTCGATGCAAAACTGGGCGAACTGGTGCCATTAATGCACAAGTTCGCTAAACCAAGTCGCGTCCGAATTTTTCGCAACGTACGCACCCGTTTATTGCACGAAAGTCGATGCAAAACTTGCCGAACTGGTGCCATTAACGCACAGGTTCGGTAAATAAAGTCGCGTTCGAATTTTTGGCAACGAACGCGCCCGATCCACTCCATTGGACCCAAAACTCATGTTTTGGGTAGTTTCGGACCTTTTCGTTACTGCACGAAAGTCGATGCAAAACTGGCCGAAATGGTGCCATTAACACACAAGTTCGCTAAACAAAGTCACGTCGGGATTTTTCGCAACGAACGCACCCGATCCACTCCATTGTACCCAAAACTCATGTTTTGGGACATTTCGGACAATTTCGTTACTGGACGAAAGTCGATGCAACACTTGCCGAACTGGTGCCATTAACGCACAAGTTCGCTAAACAAAGTCGCGTACGAATTTTTGGCAACGAACGCACCCGATCCACTCCATTGGACCCAAAACTCATGTTTTGGGACGTTTCGGACCATTTCGTTACTGCACGAAAGTCGATTCAAAACTGGCCGAACTGGTGCCATTAAAGCACAAGCTCGCTAAATAAAGTCGCGTCCGAATTAGTTTCGGACGATTTCGATACTGCACGAAAGTCGATGCAAAACTGGTCGAACTGGTGCCATTAACGCACAAGTTCGCTAAACAAAGTCGCGTCGGGATTTTTCGCAACGAACGCACCCGATCCACTCCATTGGACCCAAAACTCATGTTTTGGGACGTTTCGGACCATTTTGTTATTGCACAAAAGTCGATGCAAAACTTGCCGAACTGGTGCCATTAACGCACAAGTTCGCTAAACAAAGTCGCGTCGGAATTTTTAGCAAGGAACGCACCCGATCCACTCTATTGGACCCAGAACTCATGTTTTGGGGCGTTTCGAACCGTTTGGTTACTGCACAAAAGTCGATGCAAAATTGGCCGAACTGGTGCCATTAACGCACAAGTTCGCTGAACAAAGTCGTGTCGGAATTTTTCGCAACGAACGCACCCGATCCACTCCATTGGACCCAAAACTCAAGTTTTGGGGCGTTTCGGACCGTTTCGTTACTCCACAAAAGTCGATGCAAAACTGGCCGAACTTGTGCCATTAACGCACAAGTTCACTAAACAAAGTCGCGTCGGGATTTTTCGCAATGAACCCACCCGATCCACTCCATTGGACCCAAAACTCATGTTTTGGGACGTTTCGGACCATTTTGTTATTGCACAAAAGTCGATGCAAAACTTGCCGAACTGGTGCCATTAACGCACAAGTTCGCTAAACAAAGTCGCGTCGGAATTTTTCGCAACGAACGCACCCGATCCACTCCATTGGACCCAAAACTCATGTTTTGGACTGTTTCGGACAGTTTCGTTACTGCACAAAAGTCGATGAAAAACTGGGTGAACTGGTGCCATTAACGCACAAGTTCGCTAAACAAAGTAGCATCTAAATTTTTCGCAAAGAACGCACCCGATCCACTCCATTGGACCCAAAACTCATGTTTTGGGACGTTTCGGACAATTTCGTTACTGCACGAAAGTCGATGCAAAACTGGCCGAACTGGTGCCATTAACGAACAAGTTCGGTAAACAAAGTCGCGTTCGAATTTTTGGCAACGAACGCGCCCGATCCACTCCATTGGACCCAAAACTCATGTTTAGGGTAGTTTCGGACCATTTCGTTACTGCATGAAAGTCGATGCAAAACTGGCCGAAATGGTGCTATTAACGCACAAGTACGCTAAACAAAGTCACGTCGGAATTTTTCGCAACGAACGCACCCGATCCACTACATTGGACCCAAAACTCATGTTTTGGGCCGTTTCGGACAATTTCGTTACTGCACGAAAGTCGATGCAACACTTGCCGAACTGGTGCCATTAACGCACAAGTTCGCTAAACAAAGTCACGTCGGAATTTTTCGCAACGAACGCACCCGATCCACTGCATTGGACCCAAAACTCATGTTTTGGGCCGTTTCGGACAATTTCGTTACTGCACGAAAGTCGATGCAACACTTGCCGAACTGGTGCCATTAACGCACAAGTTCGCTATACAAAGTCGCGTACGAATTTTTTGCAACGAACGCACCCGATCCACTCCATTGGACCCAAAACTCATATTTTGGGTAGTTTCGGACCATTTCGTTACTACATGAAAGTCGATGCAAAACTGGCCGAACTTGTGCCATTAACACACAAGTTCGCTAAATAAAGTCGCGTCGGGATTTTTCGCAACGAACGCACCCGATCCACTCCATTGGACCCAAAACTCATGTTTTGGGGCGTCTCGGACCGTTTCGTTAGTGCACAAAAGCCGATGCAAAACTAGCCGAATTGGTGCCATTAACGCACAAGTTCGCTCAACAAAGTCTCGTCCGAATTAGTTTCGGACCATTTCGATACTGCACGAAAGTCGATGCAAAACTGGCCGAACTGGTGCCATTAACGCACAAGTTCGCTAAATAAAGTCGCGTCGGGATTTTTTGCAACGAATGCACCGGATCCACTCCATTAGACCCAAAACTCATGTTTTGGGCCGTTTCGGACCGTTTCGTTACTGCAGAAAAGTCGACGCAAAACTGGGCGAACTGGTGCCATTAACGCACAAGTTCGCTAAACAAAGTCGCGTCCGAATTTTTCGCAACGAACGCACCCGATCCACTCCATTGGACCCAAAACTCATATTTTGGGGCGTTTCGGACCGTTTCGTTACTGCACAAAAGTCGATGCAAAACTGGGCGAACTGGTGCCATTAACGCACAAGTTCGCTAAACAAAGTCGCGTCCGAATTTTTCGCAACGAACGCACCCGATCCACTCCATTGGACCCAAAACTCATATTTTGGGGCGTTTCGGACCGTTTTGTTACTGCACAAAAGTCGATGCAAAACTGGGCGAACTGGTGCCATTAATGCACAAGTTCGCTAAACCAAGTCGCGTCCGAATTTTTCGCAACGTACGCACCCGTTTATTGCACGAAAGTCGATGCAAAACTTGCCGAACTGGTGCCATTAACGCACAAGTTCGGTAAACAAAGTCGCGTTCGAATTTTTGGCAACGAACGCGCCCGATCCACTCCATTGGACCCAAAACTCATGTTTTGGGTAGTTTCGGACCTTTTCGTTACTGCACGAAAGTCGATGCAAAACTGGCCGAAATGGTGCCATTAACGCACAAGTTCGCTAAACAAAGTCACGTCGGGATTTTTCGCAACGAACGCACCCGATCCACTCCATTGTACCCAAAACTCATGTTTTGGGACATTTCGGACAATTTCGTTACTGGACGAAAGTCGATGCAACACTTGCCGAACTGGTGCCATTAACGCACAAGTTCGCTAAACAAAGTCGCGTACGAATTTTTGGCAACGAACGCACCCGATCCACTCCATTGGACCCAAAACTCATGTTTTGGGACGTTTCGGACCATTTCGTTACTGCACGAAAGTCGATGCAAAACTGGCCGAACTGGTGCCATTAACGCACAAGCTCGCTAAATAAAGTCGCGTCCGAATTAGTTTCGGACGATTTCGATACTGCACGAAAGTCGATGCAAAACTGGCCGAACTGGTGCCATTAACGCACAAGTTCGCTAAACAAAGTCGCGTCGGGATTTTTCGCAACGAACGCACCCGATCCACTCCATTGGACCCAAAACTCATGTTTTGGGACGTTTCGGACCATTTCGTTATTGCACAAAAGTCGATGCAAAACTTGCCGAACTGGTGCCATTAACGCACAAGTTCGCTAAACAAAGTCGCGTCGGAATTTTTAGCAAGGAACGCACCCGATCCACTCTATTGGACCCAGAACTCATGTTTTGGGGCGTTTCGAACCGTTTGGTTACTGCACAAAAGTCGATGCAAAATTGGCCGAACTCGTGCCATTAACGCACAAGTTCGCTGAACAAAGTCGTGTCGGATTTTTTCGCAACGAACGCACCCGATCCACTCCATTGGACCCAAAACTCAAGTTTTGGGGCGTTTCGGACCGTTTCGTTACTGCACAAAAGTCGATGCAAAACTGGCCGAACTTGTGCCATTAACGCACAAGTTCACTAAACAAAGTCGCGTCGGGATTTTTCGCAATGAACCCACCCGATCCACTCCATTGGACCCAAAACTCATGTTTTGGGACGTTTCGGACCATTTCATTATTGCACAAAAGTCGATGCAAAACTTGCCGAACTGGTGCCATTAACGCACAAGTTCGCTAAACAAAGTCGCGTCCGAATTAGTTTCGGACGATTTCGATACTGCACGAAAGTCGATGCAAAACTGGCCGAACTGGTGCCATTAACGCACAAGTTCGCTAAACAAAGTCGCGTCGGGATTTTTCGCAACGAACGCACCCGATCCACTCCATTGGACCCAAAACTCATGTTTTGGGACGTTTCGGACCATTTCGTTATTGCACAAAAGTCGATGCAAAACTTGCCGAACTGGTGCCATTAACGCACAAGTTCGCTAAACAAAGTCGCGTCGGAATTTTTAGCAAGGAACGCACCCGATCTACTCTATTGGACCCAGAACTCATGTTTTGGGGCGTTTCGAACCGTTTGGTTACTGCACAAAAGTCGATGCAAAATTGGCCGAACTCGTGCCATTAACGCACAAGTTCGCTGAACAAAGTCGTGTCGGATTTTTTCGCAACGAACGCACCCGATCCACTCCATTGGACCCAAAACTCAAGTTTTGGGGCGTTTCGGACCGTTTCGTTACTGCACAAAAGTCGATGCAAAACTGGCCGAACTTGTGCCATTAACGCACAAGTTCACTAAACAAAGTCGCGTCGGGATTTTTCGCAATGAACCCACCCGATCCACTCCATTGGACCCAAAACTCATGTTTTGGGACGTTTCGGACCATTTTGTTATTGCACAAAAGTCGATGCAAAACTTGCCGAACTGGTGCCATTAACGCACAAGTTCGCTAAACAAAGTCGCGTCGGAATTTTTCGCAACGAACGCACCCGATCCACTCCATTGGACCCAAAACTCATGTTTTGGGCTGTTTCGGACAGTTTCGTTACTGCACAAAAGTCGATGAAAAACTGGGTGAACTGGTGCCATTAACGCACAAGTTCGCTAAACAAAGTAGCATCTTAATTTTTCGCAAAGAACGCACCCGATCCACTCCATTGGACCCAAAACTCATGTTTTGGGACGTTTTGGACAATTTCGTTACTGCACGAAAGTCGAAGCAAAACTGGCCGAACTGGTGCCATTAATGCACAAGTTCGGTAAACAAAGTCGCGTTCGAATTTTTGGCAACCAACGCGCCCGATCCACTCCATTGGACCCAAAACTCATATTTTGGGTAGTTTCGGACCATTTCGTTACTGCATGAAAGTCGATGCAAAACTGGCCGAAATGGTGCCATTAACGCACAAGTTCGCTAAACAAAATCACGTCGGAATTTTTCGCAACGAACGCACCCGATCCACTACATTGGACCCAAAACTCATGTTTTGGGCCGTTTCGGACAATTTCGTTACTGCACGAAAGTCGATGCAACACTTGTTGAACTGGTGCCATTAACGCACAAGTTCGCTAAACAAAGTCGCGTACGAATTTTTGGCAACGAATGCACCCGATCCACTCCATTGGACCCAAAACTCATGTTTTGGTTAGTTTCGGACCATTTCGTTACTACATGAAAGTCGATGCAAAACTGGCCGAACTTGTGCCATTAACGCACAAGTTCGCTAAATAAAGTCGCATCGGGATTTTTCGCAACGAACGCACCCGATCCACTCCATTGGACCCAAAACTCATGTTTTGGGACGTTTCGGACCATTTCGTTATTGCACAAAAGTTGATGCAAAACTTGCCGAACTGGTGCCATTAACGCACAAGTTCGCTAAACAAAGTCGCATCGGAATTTTTAGCAAGGAACGCACCCGATCCACTCCATTGGACCCAAAACTCATGTTTTGGGACGTTTCGGACCATTTCGTTATTGCACAAAAGTTGATGCAAAACTTGCCGAACTGGTGCCATTAACGCACAAGTTCGCTAAACAAAGTCGCATCGGAATTTTTAGCAAGGAACGCACCCGATCCACTCCATTGGACCCAAAACTCATGTTTTGGGACGTTTCGGACCATTTCGTTGTTGCACAAAAGTTGATGCAAAACTTGCCGAACTGGTGCCATTAACGCACAAGTTCACTAAACAAAGTCGCATCGGAATTTTTAGCAAGGAACGCACCCGATCCACTCTATTGGATCCAGAACTCATGTTTTGGGGCGTTTCGAACCGTTTGGTTACTGCACAAAAGTTGATGCAAAATTGGCCGAACTGGTGCCATTAACGCACAAGTTCGCTAAACAAAGTCGCGTCGGAATTTTTCGCAACGAACGCACCCGATCCACTCCATTGGACCCAAAACTCATGTTTTGGGGCGTTTCGGACCGTTTCGTTACTGCACAAAAGTCGATGCAAAACTAGGCGAACTCGTGCCATTAACGCACAAGTTCGCTAAACAAAGTCGCGTCCGAATTTTTCGCAACGAACGCACTCGATCCACTCCATTGGACCCAAAACTCATGTTTTGGGACGTTTCCGGCAATTTCGTTACTGCATGAAAGTCGAAGCAAAACTGGCCGAACTGGTGCCATTAACGTACAAGTTCGCTAAACAACATCGCGTACAAATTTTTGGCAACGAACGCACCCGATCAACTCAATTGGACCCAAAACTCATGTTTTGGGTAGTTTCGGACCATTTCGTTACTGCACGAATGTCGATGCAAAACTTGCCGAACTTGTGCCATTAACGCACAAGTTCGCTAAACAAAGTCGCGTCGGGATTTTTCGCAACGAACGCACCCGATCCACTCCATTGGACCCAAAACTTATATTTTGGGACATTTCCGACCATTTCGTTATTGCACAAAAGTCGATGCAAAACTTGCCGAACTGGTGCCATTAACGAACAAGTTCGGTAAACAAAGTCGCGTTCGAATTTTTGGCAACGAACGCGCCCGATCCACTCCATTGGACCCAAAACTCATGTTTAGGGTAGTTTCGGACCATTTCGTTACTGCATGAAAGTCGATGCAAAACTGGCCGAAATGGTGCTATTAACGCACAAGTACGCTAAACAAAGTCGCATCGGAATTTTTAGCAAGGAACGCACCAGATCCACTCCATTCGACCCAGAACTCATGGTTTGGGGCGTTTCGAACCGTTTGGTTACTGCACAAAAGTCGAAGCAAAACTGGCCGAACTGGTGCCATTAACGCACAAGTTCGCTAAACAAAGTCGCGTACGATCCACTCCATTGGACCGAAAACTCATGTTTTGGGTAGTTTCGGACTATTTCGTTACTGCACGAAAGTCGATGGAAAACTGGCCGAACTTGTGCCATTAACGCACAAGTTCACTAAACAAAGTCGCGTTGGGATTTTTCGCAATGAACCCACCCGATCCACTCCATTGGACCCAAAACTCATGTTTTGGGACGTTTCGGACCATTTTTTTATTGCACAAAAGTCGATGCAAAACTTGCCGAACTGGTGCCATTAACGCACAAGTTCGCTAAACAAAGTCGCGTCGGAATTTTTCGCAACGAACGCACCCGATCCACTCCATTGGACCCAAAACTCATGTTTTGGGCTGTTTCGGACAGTTTCGTTACTGCACAAAAGTCGATGAAGAACTGGGTGAACTGGTGCCATTAACGCACAAGTTCGCTAAACAAAGTAGCATCCAAATTTTTTGCAAAGAACGCACCCGATCCACTCCATTGGACCGAAAACTCATGTTTTGGGTAGTTTCGGACCATTTCGTTACTGCACGAAAGTCGATGGAAAACTGGCCGAACTTGTGCCATTAACGCACAAGTTCACTAAACAAAGTCGCGTCGGGATTTTTCGCAAGGAACCCACCCGATCCACTCCATTGGACCCAAACCTCATGTTTTGGGACATTTCGGACCATTTTGTTATTGCACAAAAGTCGATGCAAAACTTGCCGAACTGGTGCCATTAACGCACAAGTTCGCTAAACAAAGTCGCGTCGGAATTTTTCGCAACGAACGCACCCGATCCACTCCATTGGACCCAAAACTCATGTTTTGGGCTGTTTCGGACAGTTTCGTTACTGCACAAAAGTCGATGAAAAACTGGGTGAACTGGTGCCATTAACGCACAAGTTCGCTAAACAAAGTAGCATCTAAATTTTTCGCAAAGAACGCACCCGATCCACTCCATTGGACCCAAAACTCATGTTTTGGGACGTTTCGGACAATTTCGTTACTGCACGAAAGTCGATGCAAAACTGGCCGAACTGGTGCCATTAACGAACAAGTTCGGTAAACAAAGTCGCGTTCGAATTTTTGGCAACGAACGCGCCCGATCCACTCCATTGGACCCAAAACTCATGTTTAGGGTAGTTTCGGACCATTTCATTACTGCATGAAAGTCGATGCAAAACTGGCCGAAATGGTGCCATTAACGCACAAGTTCGCTAAACAAAGTCACGTCGGAATTTTTCGCAACGAACGCACCCGATCCACTACATTGGACCCAAAACTCATGTTTTGGGCCGTTTCGGACAATTTCGTTACTGCACGAAAGTCGATGCAACACTTGCCGAACTGGTGCCATTAATGCACAAGTTCGCTAAACAAAGTCACGTCGGAATTTTTCGCAACGAACGCACCCGATCCACTGCATTGGACCCAAAACTCATGTTTTGGGCCGTTTCGGACAATTTCGTTACTGCACGAAAGTCGATGCAACACTTGCCGAACTGGTGCCATTAACGCACAAGTTCGCTATACAAAGTCGCGTACGAATTTTTGGCAACGAACGCACCCGATCCACTCCATTGGACCCAAAACTCATATTTTGGGTAGTTTCGGACCATTTCGTTACTACATGAAAGTCGATGCAAAACTGGCCGAACTTGTGCCATTAACGCACAAGTTCGCTAAATAAAGTCGCGTCGGGATTTTTCGCAACGAACGCACCCGATCCACTCCATTGGACCCAAAACTCATGTTTTGGGGCATCTCGGACCGTTTCGTTAGTGCACAAAAGCCGATGCAAAACTAGCCGAATTGGTGCCATTAACGCACAAGTTCGCTCAACAAAGTCTCGTCCGAATTAGTTTCGGACCATTTCGATACTGCACGAAAGTCGATGCAAAACTGGCCGAACTGGTGCCACTAACGCACAAGTTCGCTAAATAAAGTCGCGTCGGGATTTTTTGCAACGAATGCACCGGATCCACTCCATTAGACCCGAAACTCATGTTTTGGGCCGTTTCGGACCGTTTCGTTACTGCAGAAAAGTCGATGCAAAACTGGGCGAACTGGTGCCATTAACGCACAAGTTCGCTAAACAAAGTCGCGTCCGAATTTTTCGCAACGAACGCACCCGATCCACTCCATTGGACCCAAAACTCATATTTTGGGGCGTTTCGGACCGTTTCGTTACTGCACAAAAGTCGATGCAAAACTGGGCGAACTGGTGCCATTAACGCACAAGTTCGCTAAACAAAGTCGCGTCCGAATTTTTCGCAACGAACGCACCCGATCCACTCCATTGGACCCAAAACTCATATTTTGGGGCGTTTCGGACTGTTTTGTTACTGCACAAAAGTCGATGCAAAACTAGGCGAACTGGTGCCATTAATGCACAAGTTCGCTAAACCAAGTCGCGTCCGAATTTTTCGCAACGTACGCACCCGTTTATTGCACGAAAGTCGATGCAAAACTTGCCGAACTGGTGCCATTAACGCACAAGTTCGGTAAACAAAGTCGCGTTCGAATTTTTGGCAACGAACGCGCCCGATCCACTCCATTGGACCCAAAACTCATGTTTTGGGTAGTTTCGGACCTTTTCGTTACTGCACGAAAGTCGATGCAAAACTGGCCGAAATGGTGCCATTAACGCACAAGTTCGCTAAACAAAGTCACGTCGGGATTTTTCGCAACGAACGCACCCGATCCACTCCATTGTACCCAGAACTCATGTTTTGGGACATTTCGGACAATTTCGTTACTGGACGAAAGTCGATGCAACACTTGCCGAACTGGTGCCATTAACGCACAAGTTCGCTAAACAAAGTCGCGTACGAATTTTTGGCAACGAACGCACCCGATCCACTCCATTGGACCCAAAACTCATGTTTTGGGACGTTTCGGACCATTTCGTTACTGCACGAAAGTCGATGCAAAACTGGCCGAACTGGTGCCATTAACGCACAAGCTCGCTAAATAAAGTCGCGTCCGAATTAGTTTCGGACGATTTCGATACTGCACGAAAGTCGATGCAAAACTGGCCGAACTGGTGCCATTAACGCACAAGTTCGCTAAACAAAGTCGCGTCGGGATTTTTCGCAACGAACGCACCCGATCCACTCCATTGGACCCAAAACTCATGTTTTGGGACGTTTCGGACCATTTCGTTATTGCACAAAAGTCGATGCAAAACTTGCCGAACTGGTGCCATTAACGCACAAGTTCGCTAAACAAAGTCGCGTCGGAATTTTTCGCAACGAACGCACCCGATCCACTCCATTGGACCCAAAACTCATGTTTTGGGCTGTTTCGGACAGTTTCGTTACTGCACAAAAGTCGATGAAGAACTGGGTGAACTGGTGCCATTAACGCACAAGTTCGCTAAACAAAGTAGCATCCAAATTTTTTGCAAAGAACGCACCCGATCCACTCCATTGGACCGAAAACTCATGTTTTGGGTAGTTTCGGACCATTTCGTTACTGCACGAAAGTCGATGGAAAACTGGCCGAACTTGTGCCATTAACGCACAAGTTCACTAAACAAAGTCGCGTCGGGATTTTTCGCAATGAACCCACCCGATCCACTCCATTGGACCCAAACCTCATGTTTTGGGACATTTCGGACCATTTTGTTATTGCACAAAAGTCGATGCAAAACTTGCCGAACTGGTGCCATTAACGCACAAGTTCGCTAAACAAAGTCGCGTCGGAATTTTTCGCAACGAACGCACCCGATCCACTCCATTGGACCCAAAACTCATGTTTTGGGCTGTTTCGGACAGTTTCGTTACTGCACAAAAGTCGATGAAAAACTGGGTGAACTGGTGCCATTAACGCACAAGTTCGCTAAACAAAGTAGCATCTAAATTTTTCGCAAAGAACGCACCCGATCCACTCCTGATGTGAACCCGTTAGGGTTTGTTCCTGATCTTTCGATGAGAGGCGTGGAATAACTCGATTGATGGAGGAGACGACGTTCACGGCCCGACTACAGCCTTCCAAAGATGCTGCGCCTTAGCAACCGATACACCACCTCCTTTGGTTGCCGCGATCTTGTGGAGCGCGACACCCGGCCACTAGGGCACTTGTCCTGCAAGCAATCGAAGAACCAGCAAGAACAAGTAGAACAAGTACTGAAATTACGAGATGTAATTGAAGGTCTCAAACCGAATCTCAATTATGGTGGGGTTCCGAAAACAAGTGGACGGGCGGCTGGATCAGCACGCGCGTCTACAAGGAAGTAGCAAAAGCTAAACTTGCATCTAACAAAACCCGAGTGTTCTTGACGGCGGCTAAAGGTTATAAAGAAGTGGAAAAACGACCACAAGGGTGCTGGGGTCGTGTTCCAACCCTAGGGCGCATCCGTCTTGGACTCAATTTGATACACGGCCCGTTGGGCCAAATTAGGGTGGCGCAGCACCGTGGCTGAAAAGGACTCTGTATTAAATCTAGGATTACGGTTGACTCCGAACAGATATTGAGGTGATTCCGGATCCGTTGGAAAGTAGATTTGATAAGCTTTCCAGGAAGTACTTGACCGACCAAAACGGAGTCCGGACGAAGTCGTGGCGGCCGTCACAAGTTGTGTCTGTTCTGCAGTCCGAATCCAGCCTGCGCGATGCCTCTTCCCTTTTGATCCAATCCATTGTTCCTGAGTAAAACAAGAGTGCACGTGTCTCCATTCTCTAAATATGATGAACCTGAGCTTAGTAGTGAACTTACTTGGTGGGTAAGCCGACGAGCACGAGCGCGAGTAATAGGACCAAGAGGTGTTGTTGAAGTAGATACTGGTGTAGGTGTGGATGTATCGTTAGTGGCGATGTCCTCATCATCCTCCCCTTCTTGCATTTGAGTCGTCCTCGACTCAAGCTCATCGTCCTCTCCCAAATATGGCTTCAAATCTGCAATGTTAAATGTGGGACTAACCCCAAAATCCACAGGCAGGTCTAGCTTATATGCATTATCATTAATTCGTTCGAGCACTTTAAACGGTCCATCAGCCCGAGGCATCAATTTAGATTTTCTCAAAGCAGGAAACCTATCCTTTCTCAAGTGCAACCAAACCAATTCACCAGGTTCAAAAATCAATTGCTTTCTACCTTTATCACCAGCAAGCTTATACTTAGAATTCATACGCTCTATGTTTTCTTTAGTTGTTTCATGCAGTTTTAACATCAGTTCAGCACGTTGCTTAGCATCAAAGTTCAATTTTTCAGAAGTGGGCAAAGGCATTAAATCAATAGGAGCACGAGGTATCAAGCCATAAACAATCTCAAAAGGGCACATCTTTGTGGTAGAATGCATGGAACGATTATAAGCAAACTCAACATGAGGCAAACATTCTTCCCATAACTTAATATTCTTCTTTAAAACAGCCCTTAACATGGTAGACAAAGTTCGATTAACAACTTCAGTTTGACCATCAGTTTGGGGATGACAAGTGGTAGAAAATAGAAGCTTAGTTCCCAATTGTGCCCATAAAGTTCTCCAAAAGTGGCTAAGAAATTTGGCATCACGATCAGAAACAATTGTGTTTGGCACACCATGCAAACGAACAATTTCTCGAAAGAACAAATCAGCAACATGTGTAGCATCATCAGTTTTATGACATGGAATAAAGTGTGCCATCTTGGAAAATCTATCCACAACCACAAAAACGCTATCACGTCCCTTCCTAGTTCTAGGCAATCCCAACACGAAATCCATAGAAATATCCTCCCAAGGAGCACTAGGAACTGGTAAAGGCATATACAAACCATGCGGATTTAAACGTGACTTAGCTTTTTGACATGTAGTGCAGCGTGCAACAAATCGCTCCACATCTCTTCTCATTTTTGGCCAAAAGAAATGACCAGCAAGTACATCCTCTGTCTTCTTTGCTCCAAAATGCCCCATCAAGCCACCTCCATGCGCTTCCTGTAACAACAACAAACGAACGGAGCTAGCTGGAATGCATAGCTTGTTAGCTCGAAACACAAACCCATCATTGACGATGAATTTGTTCCACGCTTTTCCATCCTTACAATGCAGCAAAACATCTTTAAAATCAGCATCATTCACATATTGTGTTTTAATTGTGTCCAAACCAAAAATCTTACAATCAAGTAGTGTCAACAAAGTATATCGCCTAGACAAAGCATCAGCAATGACGTTCTCTTTCCCTTTCTTGTGTTTGATGACATAAGGAAAAGATTCAATAAATTCAACCCACTTAGCATGTCTACGGTTCAGTTTTCCTTGACTACGAATATGTTTCAAAGATTCATGATCAGAATGGATAACAAACTCTTTGGGCCACAAATAATGCTGCCATGTTTCTAATGTGCGCACAAGAGCATACAATTCCTTGTCATAAGTAGAATAATTCAGAACAGGTCCGCTCAATTTCTCACTAAAATATGCAACAGGTTTACCATCTTGTAACAAAACACCACCCAAGCCAATTCCACTAGCATCACATTCAAGCTCAAAGGTCTTATTAAAATCAGGAAGTTGGAGGAGAGGTGCATGTGTCAACTTATCTTTCAACATGGTGAACGCATTCTCTTGTGTGGTGCCCCAAGAAAAGGGCACCCCCTTCTTCGTAAGCGCATTCAACGGTGCTGCAATGGTGCTGAAATCCTTCACGAAGCGACGATAGAACCCAGCAAGTCCTAGAAAACTCCGCACCTGTGTGATGGTCTTTGGTACAGGCCATCCCTGAATAGCTTCCACCTTGGCTTGATCAACTTCAATGCCCTGTGGAGTGACAACATAGCCAAGAAAAGATACTCGATCTGTGCAAAAGACGCACTTCTCAAGGTTACCAAATAAACGTGCATCACGTAAAGCAGTAAAAACAGCACGTAAATGATCAAGGTGTGCCTCCATGGATTTGCTGTAAATCAGAATATCATCAAAGTAGACCACAACAAATTTGCCAATGAAAGCACGCAAAACCTCGTTCATTAATCGCATGAAGGTACTAGGTGCATTAGTTAACCCAAAAGGCATGACTAACCACTCATATAACCCGAACTTAGTTTTGAAAGCAGTTTTCCATTCATCTCCCAATTTCATGCGAATCTGGTGGTACCCACTACGCAAATCAACTTTGGTAAACACAACAGCACCACTCAATTCATCAAGCATATCATCCAAACGTGGAATAGGGTGTCGATATCGAATTGTGATATTGTTAATAGCTCTACAATCGACACACATACGCCACGTTCCATCTTTCTTAGGGACTAAAATAACCGGAACAGCACAAGGACTAAGAGACTCACGTACATAACCTTTGTCGAGTAGTTCTTGCACTTGTCGCTGAATCTCTTTCGTTTCTTCCGGATTGGTCCTGTACGGCGCACGGTTGGGCAGCGATGCACCTGGAATCAGATCAATTTGGTGCTCAATCCCTCGTATTGGTGGCAGCCCCGCTGGTATTTCACTTGGAAACACATCAGAATACTCCTGCAAAATGTTAGCGACAGCAGGGGGCAAAGAGTGCTGCATATCGTGAATAGAAATCAAAGCATCTTTGCACACCAAAGCATAGGCAACAGAAGTGGTAGCAATCAAGTCATTAATATCAGATTTAGTAGCAAGCAAGCAAGTCCCTTTCAAGCGTATCTCATCTTGCTTATTAGCAACCGACTTGACAATCTTATTGGTCTCACGTTTAGCTTTGGCAGCTCTAGCAGTATCATCACGCACAATAGCTTCAGGAGACATAGGAAGCAACACAATTTTCTTATCATGGTGCAAGAGCGAAAACTGATTTGACCTACCATAATGCACACAATCCGTATCAAATTGCCAAGGCCTACCGAGCAGAATATGGCAAGCTTGCATAGGCACAACATCGCACTCAACAACATCATGACATGATCCGATTGCAAAATTAATGCACACCAGCCTCGTTACCTTAGCCTTACCACTGTTGTTTAGCCATTGAATGTGATATGGGTGTGGGTGTGGTTTGGTGCTGAGTGCAAGCTTCTCCACCAGTTCGCTGCTAGCCAAATTGTTGCAGCTACCTCCATCAATAATCATACGACACGAACGCTCTTTAATGACACACTTAGTTTGGAACAGCGTGTGTCGCTGATTCTGCTCCGCCTTCTCCATCTGGGCACTAAGCACACGCTGCACAATGAGACTCTCGTAGTGTTCGGCTGCCCCTGCATCAATATGTTCGTCTGGTGGTCCCTCGTTACCTGCATGGTCAGCAGCAAACAAAGCAAGTGTATCGTCATCAAAATCACTAGCAGAGGAATACGCACCATCATCTTTGACCACCAAAACGCGCTTGGTAGGACAGTCACGCTGCACGTGCCCAAAGCCCTTGCACCGATGACACTGGACATCCCTTGTTCTACCCGTGGATGCAACTGAGGAAGCACTAGCGGCTGGTTTCTGGACAGTCTTGGTTGTTGAAGTGGTGGGTGGAGCGCGTGGCTTGTCGCTGGACGGAGAAGACGCTGCTGTACGACTCGGTGAAGGAGCTGGTACAGGTGCACGTCCGCCCATAGAAGTAGTCGAGCGTGGCTGCCATGATGTAGATTTACCTGCAGAAACATTTGACCTAGCACTAGCACGTCGTCCCTGTACCTCCCTTTCAGCTTTACAAGCAAGATGGAACAAACGGGTTACGTTAGTATAATCTTTATACGCAAGAATGTCCTGAATTTCTCTATTTAACCCGCCAAAAATCTAGCCATAGCAGGTTCCTCACCCTCCACTAAATTACAACGCAGCATACCCATTTGCAATTCCTGATAATATTCTTCTACACTTCTAGTGCCCTGCCTCAATTGTTGTAACTTATGTAACAGATCACGTGCATAGTAAGAAGGAACGAATCTAGCCCGCATGACCCGTTTCAAAGCATCCCAAGTTTGTGGCATGTCATCAGCATTTTTCTTGCCATGTTCTATCCACCAAACAGAAGCAAAATCAGTGAACTCACTAGTAGCAGCCCTAACACGTGCATTCTCAGGAAAATCATGGCATGCAAACTTTTGATCAACAGCAATTTCCCAAGTAATGTATGCATCCGGGTCATATGTACCATCAAAAGGAGGTATCTTAAATTTAATCTTGCTGAAAGCGTCATCATTGGTGCGTACCTCACGGTGGCGAAAACCACCCATACCTCTACGATTAGTGCGTAGCCGTCGGCGATGGCGAGCGTCTTGTTCATCCTGTTCTGTATCAGCAATATATTCATCCTCCCGATCATCACGCGGTTCGTTGGTCTTCGCATGGAGCTCATCAAAGCGCCGCAAAAGAGCAGCAAGACTCTTGTCAATATTGCCGACCGCTGTCTCCAGACCCGTAAGCTTGGTGTTGGTGGCAATCTGCGTAGCCTCCAATTGTCCAATCTTGTCATTCGTCACCTGCATATCATTATCAAGTCCCTCTGTGTGCCGCTGCACTTGCCTTTCAAAATGTTGTATGATGCCCCTGGTACGTGGAGACTGATGCAAGCTATGATCCTCCTCGGAGCCTGCCATGGTGAGAAAAAACAAGAACAACAAGAAAAGCAAGTGAAGTAGTAAAATCCCTACAGCTAATAGGGTGTAGCTACTGCAAGGCGCTCACTCTCAACCTGTTGCACAAGCTCTTACCAATTCTTACCTCGCTGCTAGGAGGGGACGGCAACCAACAAGTCCGCAACCGTGGAAAGAAGTGTATCAGCGCTGCAGCAACAAGACCTGTGGAGCTGTAGTCGGATATGTGGAGCTGTAGGTGGGTTTGAACAAGGAAGTACTAGCACCACGTTAGTCACAAAAGCAAGCTGAATAATCGTTCAACGGTGGTACTATGCTGGTCCTAGCCTAGACCGTGCTAGAGACGCGAGCCTAGACACAAATGAAACACAAAAGCACCCACCGAAGACAACGATAAAAGACGCGATCAGCCCTCTTTTCTTCTTCTTCTTCTTTTTTTTTTCTTCTTTCTCTTTTTTTTTCTCTTTTTTTTTTTATTTTTTTTTCTTTTCAGGGTGACTTCAAACCCTGATTATATGAACAAAGGAAGCCAAAGAACAAATCACCTCACACTTTTTTTTTGGAGAGCAGGGGTATAACGGTAATTAAAAGATGGTTCTGGTGGTTCCGGATGTGCAGAACGAGATGAAGGAAATAATTGGCGTTTATATATAACAGCACTGCAAACTCTCAGAACAGATATAGATTCCAATTCGGACTTTGCAACTGAACAGAGTTCGTGATCAAACCTACTCGGACTAAACAATCCGAAGAGGGTATAAGATGACGTGCAATTGTGACGGAGCGTGACAAGAACTCGAAACTCTAAAAGACTACAACTAAGACCAGCAACTCGACACAACCGATGCAACCGAAAACTCAACAAGCCCTAACTAAGCAGTACTAGTAAAGGCTCAAAAGGGTCTATAGGATTGCGGTGGGGAAAAAAAAATCTACTATTTTTGGCTTTTTCTGGACTGTAGGAAAATAAAAATAGCGAAGGGTTGGAAGTCTCTCACCGAACAACCTTGCTCTGATACCAACTGATGTGAACCCGTTAGGGTTTGTTCCTGATCTTTCGATGAGAGGCGTGGAATAACTCGATTGATGGAGGAGACGACGTTCACGGCCCGACTACAGCCTTCCAAAGATGCTGCGCCTTAGCAACCGATACACCACCTCCTTTGGTTGCCGCGATCTTGTGGAGCGCGACACCCGGCCACTAGGGCACTTGTCCTGCAAGCAATCGAAGAACCAGCAAGAACAAGTAGAACAAGTACTGAAATTACGAGATGTAATTGAAGGTCTCAAACCGAATCTCAATTATGGTGGGGTTCCGAAAACAAGTGGACGGGCGGCTGGATCAGCACGCGCGTCTACAAGGAAGTAGCAAAAGCTAAACTTGCATCTAACAAAACCCGAGTGTTCTTGACGGCGGCTAAAGGTTATAAAGAAGTGGAAAAACGACCACAAGGGTGCTGGGGTCGTGTTCCAACCCTAGGGCGCATCCGTCTTGGACTCAATTTGATACACGGCCCGTTGGGCCAAATTAGGGTGGCGCAGCACCGTGGCTGAAAAGGACTCTGTATTAAATCTAGGATTACGGTTGACTCCGAACAGATATTGAGGTGATTCCGGATCCGTTGGAAAGTAGATTTGATAAGCTTTCCAGGAAGTACTTGACCGACCAAAACGGAGTCCGGACGAAGTCGTGGCGGCCGTCACAAGTTGTGTCTGTTCTGCAGTCCGAATCCAGCCTGCGCGATGCCTCTTCCCTTTTGATCCAATCCATTGTTCCTGAGTAAAACAAGAGTGCACGTGTCTCCATTCTCTAAATATGATGAACCTGAGCTTAGTAGTGAACTTACTTGGTGGGTAAGCCGACGAGCACGAGCGCGAGTAATAGGACCAAGAGGTGTTGTTGAAGTAGATACTGGTGTAGGTGTGGATGTATCGTTAGTGGCGATGTCCTCATCAACTCCATTGGACCCAAAACTCATGTTTTGGGACGTTTCGGACAATTTCGTTACTGCACGAAAGTCGATGCAAAACTGGCCGAACTGGTGCCATTAACGAACAAGTTCGGTAAACAAAGTCGCGTTCGAATTTTTGGCAACGAACGCGCCCGATCCACTCCATTGGACCCAAAACTCATGTTTAGGGTAGTTTCGGACCATTTCGTTACTGCATGAAAGTCGATGCAAAACTGGCCGAAATGGTGCCATTAACGCACAAGTTCGCTAAACAAAGTCACGTCGGAATTTTTCGCAACGAACGCACCCGATCCACTACATTGGACCCAAAACTCATGTTTTGGGCCGTTTCGGACAATTTCGTTACTGCACGAAAGTCGATGCAACACTTGCCAAACTGGTGCCATTAACGCACAAGTTCGCTAAACAAAGTCACGTCGGAATTTTTCGCAACGAACGCACCCGATCCACTGCATTGGACCCAAAACTCATGTTTTGGGCCGTTTCGGACAATTTCGTTACTGCACGAAAGTCGATGCAACACTTGCCGAACTGGTGCCATTAACGCACAAGTTCGCTATACAAAGTCGCGTACGAATTTTTGGCAACGAACGCACCCGATCCACTCCATTGGACCCAAAACTCATATTTTGGGTAGTTTCGGACCATTTCGTTACTACATGAAAGTCGATGCAAAACTGGCCGAACTTGTGCCATTAACGCACAAGTTCGCTAAATAAAGTCGCGTCGGGATTTTTCGCAACGAACGCACCCGATCCACTCCATTGGACCCAAAACTCATGTTTTGGGGCGTCTCGGACCGTTTCGTTAGTGCACAAAAGCCGATGCAAAACTAGCCGAATTGGTGCCATTAACGCACAAGTTCGCTCAACAAAGTCTCGTCCGAATTAGTTTCGGACCATTTCGATACTGCACGAAAGTCGATGCAAAACTGGCCGAACTGGTGCCACTAACGCACAAGTTCGCTAAATAAAGTCGCGTCGGGATTTTTTGCAACGAATGCACCGGATCCACTCCATTAGACCCAAAACTCATGTTTTGGGCCGTTTCGGACCGTTTCGTTACTGCAGAAAAGTCGATGCAAAACTGGGCGAACTGGTGCCATTAACGCACAAGTTCGCTAAACAAAGTCGCGTCCGAATTTTTCGCAACGAACGCACCCGATCCACTCCATTGGACCCAAAACTCATATTTTGGGGCGTTTCGGACCGTTTCGTTACTGCACAAAAGTCGATGCAAAACTGGGCGAACTGGTGCCATTAACGCACAAGTTCGCTAAACAAAGTCGCGTCCGAATTTTTCGCAACGAACGCACCCGATCCACTCCATTGGACCCAAAACTCATATTTTGGGGCGTTTCGGACCGTTTTGTTACTGCACAAAAGTCGATGCAAAACTAGGCGAACTGGTGCCATTAATGCACAAGTTCGCTAAACCAAGTCGCGTCCGAATTTTTCGCAACGTACGCACTCGTTTATTGCACGAAAGTCGATGGAAAACTTGCCGAACTGGTGCCATTAACGCACAAGTTCGGTAAACAAAGTCGCGTTCGAATTTTTGGCAACGAACGCGCCCGATCCACTCCATTGGACCCAAAACTCATGTTTTGGGTAGTTTCGGACCTTTTCGTTACTGCACGAAAGTCGATGCAAAACTGGCCGAAATGGTGCCATTAACGCACAAGTTCGCTAAACAAAGTCACGTCGGGATTTTTCGCAACGAACGCACCGATCCACTCCATTGTACCCAGAACTCATGTTTTGGGACATTTCGGACAATTTCGTTACTGGACGAAAGTCGATGCAACACTTGCCGAACTGGTGCCATTAACGCACAAGTTCGCTAAACAAAGTCGCGTACGAATTTTTGGCAACGAACGCACCCGATCCACTCCATTGGACCCAAAACTCATGTTTTGGGACGTTTCGGACCATTTCGTTACTGCACGAAAGTCGATGCAAAACTGGCCGAACTGGTGCCATTAACGCACAAGCTCGCTAAATAAAGTCGCGTCCGAATTAGTTTCGGACGATTTCGATACTGCACGAAAGTCGATGCAAAACTGGCCGAACTGGTGCCATTAACGCACAAGTTCGCTAAACAAAGTCGCGTTGGGATTTTTCGCAACGAACGCACCCGATCCACTCCATTGGACCCAAAACTCATGTTTTGGGACGTTTCGGACCATTTCGTTATTGCACAAAAGTCGATGCAAAACTTGCCGAACTGGTGCCATTAACGCACAAGTTCGCTAAACAAAGTCGCGTCGGAATTTTTAGCAAGGAACGCACCCGATCCACTCTATTGGACCCAGAACTCATGTTTTGGGGCGTTTCGAACCGTTTGGTTACTGCACAAAGTCGATGCAAAATTGGCCGAACTGGTGCCATTAACGCACAAGTTCGCTGAACAAAGTCGTGTCGGAATTTTTCGCAACGAACGCACCCGATCCACTCCATTGGACCCAAAACTCAAGTTTTGGGGCGTTTCGGACCGTTTCGTTACTGCACAAAAGTCGATGCAAAACTGGCCGAACTTGTGCCATTAACGCACAAGTTCACTAAACAAAGTCGCGTCGGGATTTTTCGCAATGAACCACCCGATCCACTCCATTGGACCCAAAACTCATGTTTTGGGACGTTTCGGACCATTTCGTTATTGCACAAAAGTCGATGCAAAACTTGCCGAACTGGTGCCATTAACGCACAAGTTCGCTAAACAAAGTCGCGTCGGAATTTTTCGCAACGAACGCACCCGATCCACTCCATTGGACCCAAAACTCATGTTTTGGGCTGTTTCGGACAGTTTCGTTACTGCACAAAAGTCGATGAAAAACTGGGTGAACTGGTGCATTAACGCACAAGTTCGCTAAACAAAGTAGCATCCAAATTTTTTGCAAAGAACGCACCCGATCCACTCCATTGGACCCAAAACTCATGTTTTGGGACGTTTCGGACAATTTCGTTACTGCACGAAAGTCGATGCAAAACTGGCCGAACTGGTGCCATTAACGAACAAGTTCGGTAAACAAAGTCGCGTTCGAATTTTTGGCAACGAACGCGCCCGATCCACTCCATTGGACCCGAAACTCATGTTTAGGGTAGTTTCGGACCATTTCGTTACTGCATGAAAGTCGATGCAAAACTGGCCGAAATGGTGCCATTAACGCACAAGTTCGCTAAACAAAGTCACGTCGGAATTTTTCGCAACGAACGCACCCGATCCACTACATTGGACCCAAAACTCATGTTTTGGGCCGTTTCGGACAATTTCGTTACTGCATGAAAGTCGATGCAACACTTGCTGAACTGGTGCCATTAACGCACAAGTTTGCTAAACAAAATCGCGTACGAATTTTTGGCAACGAACGCACCCGATCCACTCCATTGGACCCAAAACTCATGTTTTGGCTAGTTTCGGACCATTTCGTTACTACATGAAAGTCGATGCAAAACTGGCCGAACTTGTGCCATTAACGCACAAGTTCGCTAAATAAAGTCGCGTCGGGATTTTTTCGCAGCGAACGCACCCGATCCACTCCATTGGACCCAAAACTCATGTTTTGGGGCGTCTCGGACTGTTTCGTTAGTGCACAAAAGTCGATGCAAACTGGCCGAATTGGTGCCATTAACGCACAAGTTCGCTAAACAAAGTCTCGTCCGAATTAGTTTCGGACCATTTCGATACTGCACGAAAGTCGATGCAAAACTGGCCGAACTGGTGCCATTAACGCACAAGTTCGCTAAATAAAGTCGCGTCGGGATTTTTCGCAACGAACGCACCCGATCCACTCCATTGGACCCAAAACACATGTTTTGGGCCGTTTCGGACCGTTTCGTTACTGCAGAAAAGTCGATGCAAAACTGGGTGAACTGGTGCCATTAACGCACAAGTTCGCTAAACAAAGTCGCGTCCGAATTTTTCGCAACGAACGCACCCGATCCACTCCATTGGACCCAAAACTCATATTTTGGGGCGTTTCGGACCGTTTCGTTACTGCACAAAAGTCGATGCAAAACTGGGCGAACTGGTGCCATTAACGCACAAGTTCGCTAAACAAAGTCACCTCCGAATTTTTCGCAACGAACGCACCCGATCCACTCCATTGGACCCAAAACTCATATTTTGGGGTGTTTCGGACCGTTTTGTTACTGCACAAAAGTCGATGCAAAACTGGGCGAACTGGTGCCATTAATGCACAAGTTCGCTAAACCAAGTCGCGTCCGAATTTTTCGCAACGTACGCACCCGTTTATTGCACGAAAGTCGATGCAAAACTTGCCGAACTGGTGCCATTAACGCACAAGTTCGGTAAACAAAGTCGCGTTCGAATTTTTGGCAACGAACGCGCCCGATCCACTCCATTGGACCCAAAACTCATGTTTTGGGTAGTTTCGGACCTTTTCGTTACTGCACGAAAGTCGATGCAAAACTGGCCGAAATGGTGCCATTAACGCACAAGTTCGCTAAACAAAGTCACGTCGGGATTTTTCGCAACGAACGCACCCGATCCACTCCATTGTACCCAAAACTCATGTTTTGGGACATTTCGGACAATTTCGTTACTGCATGAAAGTCGATGCAACACTTGCCGAACTGGGGCCATTAACGCACAAGTTCGCTAAACAAAGTCGCGTACGAATTTTTGGCAACGAACGCACCCGATCCACTCCATTGGACCCAAAACTCATGTTTTGGGTAGTTTCGGACCATTTCGTTATTGCGCGAAAGTCGATGCAAAACTGGCCGAACTGGTGCCATTAACGCACAAGTTCGCTAAACAAAGTCGCGTCCGAATTAGTTTCGGACCATTTCGATACTGCACGAAAGTCGATGCAAAACTGGCCGAACTGGTGCCATTAACGCACAAGTTCGCTAAACAAAGTCGCGTCGGGATTTTTCGCAACGAACGCACCCGATCCACTCCATTGGACCCAAAACTCATGTTTTGGGTAGTTTCGGACCTTTTCGTTACTGCACGAAAGTCGATGCAAAACTGGCCGAAATGGTGCCATTAACGCACAAGTTCGCTAAACAAAGTCACGTCAGGATTTTTCGCAACGAACGCACCCGATCCACTCCATTGTACCCAAAACTCATGTTTTGGGACATTTCGGACAATTTCGTTACTGCATGAAAGTCGATGCAACACTTGCCGAACTGGTGCCATTAACGCACAAGTTCGCTAAACAAAGTCGCGTACGAATTTTTCGCAACGAAGGCACCCGATCCACTCCATTGGACCCAAAACTCATGTTTTGGGACGTTTCGGACCATTTCGTTATTGCACAAAAGTTGATGCAAAACTTGCCCGAACTGGTGCCATTAACGCACAAGTTCGCTAAACAAAGTCGCATCGGAATTTTTAGCAAGGAACGCACCCGATCCACTCTATTGGATCCAGAACTCATGTTTTGGGGCGTTTCGAACCGTTTGGTTACTGCACAAAAGTTGATGCAAAATTGGCCGAACTGGTGTCATTAACGCACAAGTTCGCTAAACAAAGTCGCGTCGGAATTTTTCGCAACGAACGCACCCGATCCACTCCATTGGACTCAAAACTCATGTTTTGGGGCGTTTCGGACCGTTTCGTTACTGCACAAAAGTCGATGCAAACTAGGCGAACTCGTGCCATTAACGCACAAGTTCGCTAAACAAAGTCGCGTCCGAATTTTTCGCAACGAACGCACTCGATCCACTCCATTGGACCCAAAACTCATGTTTTGGGACGTTTCCGGCAATTTCGTTACTGCATGAAAGTCGAAGCAAAACTGGCCGAACTGGTGCCATTAACGTACAAGTTCGCTAAACAACATCGCGTACAAATTTTTGGCAACGAACGCACCCGATCAACTCAATTGGACCCAAAACTCATGTTTTGGGTAGTTTCGGACCATTTCGTTACTGCACGAAAGTCGATGCAAAACTTGCCGAACTTGTGCCATTAACGCACAAGTTCGCTAAACAAGTCGCGTCGGGATTTTTCGCAACGAACGCACCCGATCCACTCCATTGGACGCAAAACTTATATTTTGGGACATTTCCGACCATTTTGTTATTGCACAAAAGTCGATGCAAAACTTGCCGAACTGGTGCCATTAATGCACAAGTTCGCTAAACAAAGTCGCATCGGAATTTTTAGCAAGGAACGCACCAGATCCACTCCATTCGACCCAGAACTCATGGTTTGGGGCGTTTCGAACCGTTTGGTTACTGCACAAAAGTCGAAGCAAAACTGGCCGAACTGGTGCCGTTAACGCACAAGTTCGCTAAACAAAGTCGCGTACGAATTTTTGGCAACGAACGCACCCGATCCACTCCATTGGACCGAAAACTCATGTTTTGGGTAGTTTTGGACCATTTCGTTACTGCACGAAAGTCGATGGAAAACTGGCCGAACTTGTGCCATTAACGCACAAGTTCACTAAACAAAGTCGCGTCGGGATTTTTCGCAATGAACCCACCCGATCCACTCCATTGGACCCAAAACTCATGTTTTGGGACGTTTCGGACCATTTTGTTATTGCACAAAAGTCGATGCAAAACTTGCCGAACTGGTGCCATTAACGCACAAGTTCGCTAAACAAAGTCGCGTCGGAATTTTTCGCAACGAACGCACCCGATCCACTCCATTGGACCCAAAACTCATGTTTTGGGCTGTTTCGGACAGTTTCGTTACTGCACAAAAGTCGATGAAGAACTGGGTGAACTGGTGCCATTAACGCACAAGTTCGCTAAACAAAGTAGCATCCAAATTTTTTTGCAAAGAACGCACCCGATCCACTCCATTGGACCGAAAACTCATGTTTTGGGTAGTTTCGGACCATTTCGTTACTGCACGAAAGTCGACGGAAAACTGGCCGAACTTGTGCCATTAACGCACAAGTTCACTAAACAAAGTCGCGTCGGGATTTTTCGCAATGAACCACCCGATCCACTCCATTGGACCCAAAACTCATGTTTTGGGACGTTTCGGACCATTTTGTTATTGCACAAAAGTCGATGCAAAACTTGCCGAACTGGTGCCATTAACGCACAAGTTCGCTAAACAAAGTCGCGTCGGAATTTTTCGCAACGAACGCACCCGATCCACTCCATTGGACCCAAAACTCATGTTTTGGGCTGTTTCGGACAGTTTCGTTACTGCACAAAAGTCGATGAAAAACTGGGTGAACTGGTGCCATTAACGCACAAGTTCGCTAAACAAAGTAGCATCTAAATTTTTCGCAAAGAACGCACCCGATCCACTCCATTGGACCCAAAACTCATGTTTTGGGACGTTTTGGACAATTTCGTTACTGCACGAAAGTCGAAGCAAAACTGGCCGAACTGGTGCCATTAATGCACAAGTTCGGTAAACAAAGTCGCGTTCGAATTTTTGGCAACCAACGCGCCCGATCCACTCCATTGGACCCAAAACTCATGTTTTGGGTAGTTTCGGACCATTTCGTTACTGCATGAAAGTCGATGCAAAACTGGCCGAAATGGTGCCATTAACGCACAAGTTCGCTAAACAAAATCACGTCGGAATTTTTCGCAACGAACGCACCCGATCCACTACATTGGACCCAAAACTCATGTTTTGGGCCGTTTCGGACAATTTCATTACTGCACGAAAGTCGATGCAACACTTGCCGAACTGGTGCCATTAACGCACAAGTTCGCTAAACAAAGTCGCGTACGAATTTTTGGCAACGAACGCACCCGATCCACTCCATTGGACCCAAAACTCATGTTTTGGGTAGTTTCGGACCATTTCGTTACTACATGAAAGTCGATGCAAAACTGGCCGAACTTGTGCCATTAACGCACAAGTTCGCTAAATAAAGTCGCATCGGGATTTTTCGCAACGAACGCACCCGATCCACTCCATTGGACCCAAAACTCATGTTTTGGGATGTTTCGGACCATTTCGTTATTGCACAAAAGTTGATGCAAAACTTGCCGAACTGGTGCCATTAACGCACAAGTTCGCTAAACAAAGTCGCATCGGAATTTTTAGCAAGGAACGCACCCGATCCACTCCATTGGACCCAAAACTCATGTTTTGGGACGTTTCGGACCATTTCGTTATTGCACAAAAGTTGATGCAAAACTTGCCGAACTGGTGCCATTAACGCACAAGTTCGCTAAACAAAGTCGCATCGGAATTTTTAGCAAGGAATGCACCCGATCCACTCTATTGGATCCAGAACTCATGTTTTGGGGCGTTTCGAACCGTTTGGTTACTGCACAAAAGTTGATGCAAAATTGGCCGAACTGGTGCCATTAACGCACAAGTTCGCTAAACAAAGTCGCGTCGGAATTTTTCGCAACGAACGCACCCGATCCACTCCATTGGACCCAAAACTCATGTTTTGGGGCGTTTCGGACCGTTTCGTTACTGCACAAAAGTCGATGCAAAACTAGGCAGACTCGTGCCATTAACGCACAAGTTCGCTAAACAAAGTCGCGTCCGAATTTTTCGCAACGAACGCACTCGATCCACTCCATTGGACCCAAAACTCATGTTTTGGGACGTTTCCGGCAATTTCGTTACTGCATGAAAGTCGAAGCAAAACTGGCCGAACTGGTGCCATTAACGTACAAGTTCGCTAAACAACATCGCGTACAAATTTTTGGCAACGAACGCACCCGATCAACTCAATTGGACCCAAAACTCATGTTTTGGGTAGTTTCGGACCATTTCGTTACTGCACGAAAGTCGATGCAAAACTTGCCGAACTTGTGCCATTAACGCACAAGTTCGCTAAACAAAGTCGCGTCGGGATTTTTCGCAACGAACGCACCCGATCCACTCTATTGGACCCAAAACTTATATTTTGGGACATTTCCGACCATTTCGTTATTGCACAAAAGTCGATGCAAAACTTGCCGAACTGGTGCCGTTAATGCACAAGTTCGCTAAACAAAGTCGCATCGGAATTTTTAGCAAGGAACGCACCAGATCCACTCCATTCGACCCAGAACTCATGGTTTGGGCGTTTCGAACCGTTTGGTTACTGCACAAAAGTCGAAGCAAAACTGGCCGAACTGGTGCCATTAACGCACAAGTTCGCTAAACAAAGTCGCGTACGAATTTTTGGCAACGAACGCACCCGATCCACTCCATTGGACCGAAAACTCATGTTTTGGGTAGTTTCGGACCATTTCGTTACTGCACGAAAGTCGATGGAAAACTGGCCGAACTTGTGCCATTAACGCACAAGTTCACTAAACAAAGTCGCGACGGGATTTTTCGCAATGAACCCACCCGATCCACTCCATTGGACCCAAAACTCATGTTTTGGGACGTTTCGGACCATTTCGTTACTACATGAAAGTCGATGCAAAACTGGCCGAACTTGTGCCATTAACGCACAAGTTCGCTAAATAAAGTCGCATCGGGATTTTTCGCAACGAACGCACCCGATCCACTCCATTGGACCCAAAACTCATGTTTTGGGGCATCTCAGACCGTTTCGTTAGTGCACACAAGTTCGCTAAACAAAGTCGCGTCCGAATTAGTTTCGGACCATTTCGATACTGCACGAAAGTCGATGCAAAACTGGCCGAACTGGTGCCATTGACGCACAAGTTCGCTAAATAAAGTCGCGCGGGATTTTTCGCAACGAACGCACCCGATCCACTCCATTGGACCCAAAACTCATGTTTTGGGCCGTTTTGGACCGTTTCGTTACTGCAGAAAAGTCGATGCAAAACTGGGCGAACTGGTGCCATTAACGCACAAGTTCGCTAAACAAAGTCGCGTCCGAATTTTTCGCAACGAACGCACCCGATCCACTCCATTGGACCCAAAACTCATATTTTGGGGCATTTCGGACCGTTTCGTTACTGCACAAAAGTCGATGCAAAACTGGGCGAACTGGTGCCATTAACGCACAAGTTCGCTAAACAAAGTAGCATCGAAATTTTTTGCAAAGAACGCACCCGATCCACTCCATTGGACCCAAAACTCATGTTTTGGGACGTTTCGGACAATTTCGTTGCTGCACGAAAGTCGATGCAAAACTGGCCGAACTGGTGCCATTAACGAACAAGTTCGGTAAACAAAGTCGCGTTCGAATTTTTGGCAACGAACGCGTCCGATCCACTCCATTGGACCCAAAACTCATGTTTAGGGTAGTTTCGGACCATTTCGTTACTGCATGAAAGTCGATGCAAAACTGGCCGAAATGGTGCCATTAACGCACAAGTTCGCTAAACAAAGTCACGTCGGAATTTTTCGCAACGAACGCACCCGATCCACTACATTGGACCCAAAACTCATGTTTTGGGCCGTTTCGGACAATTTCGTTACTGCACGAAAGTCGATGCAACACTTGCCGAACTGGTGCCATTAACGCACAAGTTTGCTAAACAAAGTCGCGTACGAATTTTTGGCAACGAACGCACCCGATCCACTCCATTGGACCCAAAACTCATGTTTTGGGTAGTTTCGGACCATTTCGTTACTACATGAAAGTCGATGCAAAACTGGCCGAACTTGTGCCATTAACGCACAAGTTCGCTAAATAAAGTCGCGTCGGGATTTTTTCGCAACGAACGCACCCGATCCACTCCATTGGACCCAAAACTCATGTTTTGGGGCGTCTCGGACCGTTTCGTTAGTGCACAAAAGTCGATGCAAAACTGGCCGAATTGGTGCCATTAACGCACAAGTTCGCTAAACAAAGTCTCGTCCGAATTAGTTTCGGACCATTTCGATACTGCACGAAAGTCGATGCAAAACTGGCCGAACTGGTGCCATTAACGCACAAAGTTCGCTAAATAAAGTCGTGTCGGGATTTTTCGCAACGAACGCACCCGATCCACTCCATTGGACCCAAAACACATGTTTTGGGCCGTTTCGGACCGTTTCGTTACTGCAGAAAAGTCGATGCAAAACTGGGTGAACTGGTGCCATTAACGCACAAGTTCGCTAAGCAAAGTCGCGTCCGAATTTTTCGCAACGAACGCACCCGATCCACTCCATTGGACCCAAAACTCATATTTTGGGGCGTTTCGGACCGTTTCGTTACTGCACAAAAGTCGATGCAAAACTGGGCGAACTGGTGCCATTAACGCACAAGTTCGCTAAACAAAGTCGCGTCCGAATTTTTCGCAACGAACGCACCCGATCCACTCCATTGGACCCAAAACTCATATTTTGGGGTGTTTCGGACCGTTTTGTTACTGCACAAAAGTCGATGCAAAACTGGGCGAACTGGTGCCATTAATGCACAAGTTCGCTAAACCAAGTCGCGTCCGAATTTTTCGCAACGTACGCACCCGTTTATTGCACGAAAGTCGATGCAAAACTTGCCGAACTGGTGCCATTAACGCACAAGTTCGGTAAACAAAGTCGCGTTCGAATTTTTGGCAACGAACGCGCCCGATCCACTCCATTGGACCCAAAACTCATGTTTTGGGTAGTTTCGGACCTTTTCGTTACTGCACGAAAGTCGATGCAAAACTGGCCGAAATGGTGCCATTAACGCACAAGTTCGCTAAACAAAGTCACGTCGGGATTTTTCGCAACGAACGCACCCGATCCACTCCATTGTACCCAAAACTCATGTTTTGGGACATTTCGGACAATTTCGTTACTGCATGAAAGTCGATGCAACACTTGCCGAACTGGGGCCATTAACGCACAAGTTCGCTAAACAAAGTCGCGTACGAATTTTTGGCAACGAACGCACCCGATCCACTCCATTGGACCCAAAACTCATGTTTTGGGTAGTTTCGGACCATTTCGTTATTGCGCGAAAGTCGATGCAAAACTGGCCGAACTGGTGCCATTAACGCACAAGTTCGCTAAACAAAGTCGCGTCCGAATTAGTTTCGGACCATTTCGATTCTGCACGAAAGTCGATGCAAAACTGGCCGAACTGGTGCCATTAACGCACAAGTTCGCTAAACAAAGTCGCGTCGGGATTTTTCGCAACGAACGCACCCGATCCACTCCATTGGACCCAAAACTCATGTTTTGGGACGTTTCGGACCATTTCGTTATTGCACAAAAGTTGATGCAAAACTTGCCGAACTGGTGCCATTAACGCACAAGTTCGCTAAACAAAGTCGCATCGGAATTTTTAGCAAGGAATGCACCCGATCCACTCTATTGGATCCAGAACTCATGTTTTGGGGCGTTTCGAACCGTTTGGTTACTGCACAAAAGTTGATGCAAAATTGGCCGAACTGGTGCCATTAACGCACAAGTTCGCTAAACAAAGTCGCGTCGGAATTTTTCGCAACGAACGCACCCGATCCACTCCATTGGACCCAAAACTCATGTTTTGGGGCGTTTCGGACCGTTTCGTTACTGCACAAAAGTCGATGCAAAACTAGGCAAACTCGTGCCATTAACGCACAAGTTCGCTAAACAAAGTCGCGTCCGAATTTTTCGCAACGAACGCACTCGATCCACTCCATTGGACCCAAAACTCATGTTTTGGGACGTTTCCGGCAATTTCGTTACTGCATGAAAGTCGAAGCAAAACTGGCCGAACTGGTGCCATTAACGTACAAGTTCGCTAAACAACATCGCGTACAAATTTTTGGCAACGAACGCACCCGATCAACTCAATTGGACCCAAAACTCATGTTTTGGGTAGTTTCGGACCATTTCGTTACTGCACGAAAGTCGATGCAAAACTTGCCGAACTTGTGCCATTAACGCACAAGTTCGCTAAACAAAGTCGCGTCGGGATTTTTCGCAACGAACGCACCCGATCCACTCTATTGGACCCAAAACTTATATTTTGGGACATTTCCGACCATTTCGTTATTGCACAAAAGTCGATGCAAAACTTGCCGAACTGGTGCCGTTAATGCACAAGTTCGCTAAACAAAGTCGCATCGGAATTTTTAGCAAGGAACGCACCAGATCCACTCCATTCGACCCAGAACTCATGGTTTGGGGCGTTTCGAACCGTTTGGTTACTGCACAAAAGTCGAAGCAAAACTGGCCGAACTGGTGCCATTAACGCACAAGTTCGCTAAACAAAGTCGCGTACGAATTTTTGGCAACGAACGCACCCGATCCACTCCATTGGACCGAAAACTCATGTTTTGGGTAGTTTCGGACCATTTCGTTACTGCACGAAAGTCGATGGAAAACTGGCCGAACTTGTGCCATTAACGCACAAGTTCACTAAACAAAGTCGCATCGGGATTTTTCGCAACGAACGCACCCGATCCACTCCATTGGACCCAAAACTCATGTTTTGGGGCATCTCGGACCGTTTCGTTAGTGCACACAAGTTCGCTAAACAAAGTCGCGTCCGAATTAGTTTCGGACCATTTCGATACTGCACGAAAGTCGATGCAAAACTGGCCGAACTGGTGCCATTGACGCACAAGTTCGCTAAATAAAGTCGCGCGGGATTTTTCGCAACGAACGCACCCGATCCACTCCATTGGACCCAAAACTCATGTTTTGGGCCGTTTTGGACCGTTTCGTTACTGCAGAAAAGTCGATGCAAAACTGGGCGAACTGGTGCCATTAACGCACAAGTTCGCTAAACAAAGTCGCGTCCGAATTTTTCGCAACGAACGCACCCGATCCACTCCATTGGACCCAAAACTCATATTTTGGGGCATTTCGGACCGTTTCGTTACTGCACAAAAGTCGATGCAAAACTGGGCGAACTGGTGCCATTAACGCACAAGTTCGCTAAACAAAGTAGCATCCAAATTTTTTGCAAAGAACGCACCCGATCCACTCCATTGGACCCAAAACTCATGTTTTGGGACGTTTCGGACAATTTCGTTGCTGCACGAAAGTCGATGCAAAACTGGCCGAACTGGTGCCATTAACGAACAAGTTCGGTAAACAAAGTCGCGTTCGAATTTTTGGCAACGAACGCGCCCGATCCACTCCATTGGACCCAAAACTCATGTTTAGGGTAGTTTCGGACCATTTCGTTACTGCATGAAAGTCGATGCAAAACTGGCCGAAATGGTGCCATTAACGCACAAGTTCGCTAAACAAAGTCACGTCGGAATTTTTCGCAACGAACGCACCCGATCCACTACATTGGACCCAAAACTCATGTTTTGGGCCGTTTCGGACAATTTCGTTACTGCACGAAAGTCGATGCAACACTTGCCGAACTGGTGCCATTAACGCACAAGTTTGCTAAACAAAGTCGCGTACGAATTTTTGGCAACGAACGCACCCGATCCACTCCATTGGACCCAAAACTCATGTTTTGGGTAGTTTCGGACCATTTCGTTACTACATGAAAGTCGATGCAAAACTGGCCGAACTTGTGCCATTAACGCACAAGTTCGCTAAATAAAGTCGCGTCGGGATTTTTTCGCAACGAACGCACCCGATCCACTCCATTGGACCCAAAACTCATGTTTTGGGGCGTCTCGGACCGTTTCGTTAGTGCACAAAAGTCGATGCAAAACTGGCCGAATTGGTGCCATTAACGCACAAGTTCGCTAAACAAAGTCTCGTCCGAATTAGTTTCGGACCATTTCGATACTGCACGAAAGTCGATGCAAAACTGGCCGAACTGGTGCCATTAACGCACAAAGTTCGCTAAATAAAGTCGTGTCGGGATTTTTCGCAACGAACGCACCCGATCCACTCCATTGGACCCAAAACACATGTTTTGGGCCGTTTCGGACCGTTTCGTTACTGCAGAAAAGTCGATGCAAAACTGGGTGAACTGGTGCCATTAACGCACAAGTTCGCTAAGCAAAGTCGCGTCCGAATTTTTCGCAACGAACGCACCCGATCCACTCCATTGGACCCAAAACTCATATTTTGGGGCGTTTCGGACCGTTTCGTTACTGCACAAAAGCGATGCAAAACTGGGCGAACTGGTGCCATTAACGCACAAGTTCGCTAAACAAAGTCGCGTCCGAATTTTTCGCAACGAACGCACCCGATCCACTCCATTGGACCCAAAACTCATATTTTGGGGTGTTTCGGACCGTTTTGTTACTGCACAAAAGTCGATGCAAAACTGGGCGAACTGGTGCCATTAATGCACAAGTTCGCTAAACCAAGTCGCGTCCGAATTTTTCGCAACGTACGCACCCGTTTATTGCACGAAAGTCGATGCAAAACTTGCCGAACTGGTGCCATTAACGCACAAGTTCGGTAAACAAAGTCGCGTTCGAATTTTTGGCAACGAACGCGCCCGATCCACTCCATTGGACCCAAAACTCATATTTTGGGTAGTTTCGGACCTTTTCGTTACTGCACGAAAGTCGATGCAAAACTGGCCGAAATGGTGCCATTAACGCACAAGTTCGCTAAACAAAGTCACGTCGGGATTTTTCGCAACGAACGCACCCGATCCACTCCATTGTACCCAAAACTCATGTTTTGGGACATTTCGGACAATTTCGTTACTGCATGAAAGTCGATGCAACACTTGCCGAACTGGGGCCATTAACGCACAAGTTCGCTAAACAAAGTCGCGTACGAATTTTTGGCAACGAACGCACCCGATCCACTCCATTGGACCCAAAACTCATGTTTTGGGTAGTTTCGGACCATTTCGTTATTGCGCGAAAGTCGATGCAAAACTGGCCGAACTGGTGCCATTAACGCACAAGTTCGCTAAACAAAGTCGCGTCCGAATTAGTTTCGGACCATTTCGATACTGCACGAAAGTCGATGCAAAACTGGCCGAACTGGTGCCATTAACGCACAAGTTCGCTAAACAAAGTCGCGTCGGGATTTTTCGCAACGAACGCACCCGATCCACTCCATTGGACCCAAAACTCATGTTTTGGGACGTTTCGGACCATTTCGTTATTGCACAAAAGTTGATGCAAAACTTGCCGAACTGGTGCCATTAACGCACAAGTTCGCTAAACAAAGTCGCATCGGAATTTTTAGCAAGGAATGCACCCGATCCACTCTATTGGATCCAGAACTCATGTTTTGGGGCGTTTCGAACCGTTTGGTTACTGCACAAAAGTTGATGCAAAATTGGCCGAACTGGTGCCATTAACGCACAAGTTCGCTAAACAAAGTCGCGTCGGAATTTTTCGCAACGAACGCACCCGATCCACTCCATTGGACCCAAAACTCATGTTTTGGGGCGTTTCGGACCGTTTCGTTACTGCACAAAAGTCGATGCAAAACTAGGCAAACTCGTGCCATTAACGCACAAGTTCGCTAAACAAAGTCGCGTCCGAATTTTTCGCAACGAACGCACTCGATCCACTCCATTGGACCCAAAACTCATGTTTTGGGACGTTTCCGGCAATTTCGTTACTGCATGAAAGTCGAAGCAAAACTGGCCGAACTGGTGCCATTAACGTACAAGTTCGCTAAACAACATCGCGTACAAATTTTTGGCAACGAACGCACCCGATCAACTCAATTGGACCCAAAACTCATGTTTTGGGTAGTTTCGGACCATTTCGTTACTGCACGAAAGTCGATGCAAAACTTGCCGAACTTGTGCCATTAACGCACAAGTTCGCTAAACAAAGTCGCGTCGGGATTTTTCGCAACGAACGCACCCGATCCACTCTATTGGACCCAAAACTTATATTTTGGGACATTTCCGACCATTTCGTTATTGCACAAAAGTCGATGCAAAACTTGCCGAACTGGTGCCGTTAATGCACAAGTTCGCTAAACAAAGTCGCATCGGAATTTTTAGCAAGGAACGCACCAGATCCACTCCATTCGACCCAGAACTCATGGTTTGGGGCGTTTCGAACCGTTTGGTTACTGCACAAAAGTCGAAGCAAAACTGGCCGAACTGGTGCCATTAACGCACAAGTTCGCTAAACAAAGTCGCGTACGAATTTTTGGCAACGAACGCACCCGATCCACTCCATTGGACCGAAAACTCATGTTTTGGGTAGTTTCGGACCATTTCGTTACTGCACGAAAGTCGATGGAAAACTGGCCAAACTTGTGCCATTAACGCACAAGTTCACTAAACAAAGTCGCGTCGGGATTTTTCGCAATGAACCCACCCGATCCACTCCATTGGACCCAAAACTCATGTTTTGGGACGTTTCGGACCATTTCGTTACTACATGAAAGTCGATGCAAAACTGGCCGAACTTGTGCCATTAACGCACAAGTTCGCTAAATAAAGTCGCATCGGGATTTTTCGCAACGAACGCACCCGATCCACTCCATTGGACCCAAAACTCATGTTTTGGGGCATCTCGGACCGTTTCGTTAGTGCACACAAGTTCGCTAAACAAAGTCGCGTCCGAATTAGTTTCGGACCATTTCGATACTGCACGAAAATCGATGCAAAACTGGCCGAACTGGTGCCATTGACGCACAAGTTCGCTAAATAAAGTCGCGCGGGATTTTTCGCAACGAACGCACCCGATCCACTCCATTGGACCCAAAACTCATGTTTTGGGCCGTTTTGGACCGTTTCGTTACTGCAGAAAAGTCGATGCAAAACTGGGCGAACTGGTGCCATTAACGCACAAGTTCGCTAAACAAAGTCGCGTCCGAATTTTTCGCAACGAACGCACCCGATCCACTCCATTGGACCCAAAACTCATATTTTGGGGCATTTCGGACCGTTTCGTTACTGCACAAAAGTCGATGCAAAACTGGGCGAACTGGTGCCATTAACGCACAAGTTCGCTAAACAAAGTAGCATCCAAATTTTTTGCAAAGAACGCACCCGATCCACTCCATAGGACCCAAAACTCATGTTTTGGGACATTTCGGACAATTTCGTTGCTGCACGAAAGTCGATGCAAAACTGGCCGAACTGGTGCCATTAACGAACAAGTTCGGTAAACAAAGTCGCGTTCGAATTTTTGGCAACGAACGCGCCCGATCCACTCCATTGGACCCAAAACTCATGTTTAGGGTAGTTTCGGACCATTTCGTTACTGCATGAAAGTCGATGCAAAACTGGCCGAAATGGTGCCATTAACGCACAAGTTCGCTAAACAAAGTCACGTCGGAATTTTTCGCAACGAACGCACCCGATCCACTACATTGGACCCAAAACTCATGTTTTGGGCCGTTTCGGACAATTTCGTTACTGCACGAAAGTCGATGCAACACTTGCCGAACTGGTGCCATTAACGCACAAGTTTGCTAAACAAAGTCGCGTACGAATTTTTGGCAACGAACGCACCCGATCCACTCCATTGGACCCAAAACTCATGTTTTGGGTAGTTTCGGACCATTTCGTTACTACATGAAAGTCGATGCAAAACTGGCCGAACTTGTGCCATTAACGCACAAGTTCGCTAAATAAAGTCGCGTCGGGATTTTTTCGCAACGAACGCACCCGATCCACTCCATTGGACCCAAAACTCATGTTTTGGGGCGTCTCGGACCGTTTCGTTAGTGCACAAAAGTCGATGCAAAACTGGCCGAATTGGTGCCATTAACGCACAAGTTCGCTAAACAAAGTCTCGTCCGAATTAGTTTCGGACCATTTCGATACTGCACGAAAGTCGATGCAAAACTGGCCGAACTGGTGCCATTAACGCACAAAGTTCGCTAAATAAAGTCGTGTCGGGATTTTTCGCAACGAACGCACCCGATCCACTCCATTGGACCCAAAACACATGTTTTGGGCCGTTTCGGACCGTTTCGTTACTGCAGAAAAGTCGATGCAAAACTGGGTGAACTGGTGCCATTAACGCACAAGTTCGCTAAACAAAGTCGCGTCCGAATTTTTCGCAACGAACGCACCCGATCCACTCCATTGGACCCAAAACTCATGTTTTGGGGCGTTTCGGACCGTTTCGTTACTGCACAAAAGTCGATGCAAAACTAGGCAAACTCGTGCCATTAACGCACAAGTTCGCTAAACAAAGTCGCGTCCGAATTTTTCGCAACGAACGCACTCGATCCACTCCATTGGACCCAAAACTCATGTTTTGGGACGTTTCCGGCAATTTCGTTACTGCATGAAAGTCGAAGCAAAACTGGCCGAACTGGTGCCATTAACGTACAAGTTCGCTAAACAACATCGCGTACAAATTTTTGGCAACGAACGCACCCGATCAACTCAATTGGACCCAAAACTCATGTTTTGGGTAGTTTCGGACCATTTCGTTACTGCACGAAAGTCGATGCAAAACTTGCCGAACTTGTGCCATTAACGCACAAGTTCGCTAAACAAAGTCGCGTCGGGATTTTTCGCAACGAACGCACCCGATCCACTCTATTGGACCCAAAACTTATATTTTGGGACATTTCCGACCATTTCGTTATTGCACAAAAGTCGATGCAAAACTTGCCGAACTGGTGCCGTTAATGCACAAGTTCGCTAAACAAAGTCGCATCGGAATTTTTAGCAAGGAACGCACCAGATCCACTCCATTCGACCCAGAACTCATGGTTTGGGGCGTTTCGAACCGTTTGGTTACTGCACAAAAGTCGAAGCAAAACTGGCCGAACTGGTGCCATTAACGCACAAGTTCGCTAAACAAAGTCGCGTACGAATTTTTGGCAACGAACGCACCCGATCCACTCCATTGGACCGAAAACTCATGTTTTGGGTAGTTTCGGACCATTTCGTTACTGCACGAAAGTCGATGGAAAACTGGCCGAACTTGTGCCATTAACGCACAAGTTCACTAAACAAAGTCGCGTCGGGATTTTTCGCAAGGAACCCACCGGATCCACTCCATTGGACCCAAAACTCATGTTTTGGGACGTTTCGGACCATTTCGTTACTACATGAAAGTCGATGCAAAACTGGCCGAACTTGTGCCATTAACGCACAAGTTCGCTAAATAAAGTCGCATCGGGATTTTTCGCAACGAACGCACCCGATCCACTCCATTGGACCCAAAACTCATGTTTTGGGGCATCTCGGACCGTTTCGTTAGTGCACACAAGTTCGCTAAACAAAGTCGCGTCCGAATTAGTTTCGGACCATTTCGATACTGCACGAAAGTCGATGCAAAACTGGCCGAACTGGTGCCATTGACGCACAAGTTCGCTAAATAAAGTCGCGCGGGATTTTTCGCAACGAACGCACCCGATCCACTCCATTGGACCCAAAACTCATGTTTTGGGCCGTTTTGGACCGTTTCGTTACTGCAGAAAAGTCGATGCAAAACTGGGCGAACTGGTGCCATTAACGCACAAGTTCGCTAAACAAAGTCGCGTCCGAATTTTTCGCAACGAACGCACCCGATCCACTCCATTGGACCCAAAACTCATATTTTGGGGCATTTCGGACCGTTTCGTTACTGCACAAAAGTCGATGCAAAACTGGGCGAACTGGTGCCATTAACGCACAAGTTCGCTAAACAAAGTAGCATCCAAATTTTTTGCAAAGAACGCACCCGATCCACTCCATTGGACCCAAAACTCATGTTTTGGGACGTTTCGGACAATTTCGTTGCTGCACGAAAGTCGATGCAAAACTGGCCGAACTGGTGCCATTAACGAACAAGTTCGGTAAACAAAGTCGCGTTCGAATTTTTGGCAACGAACGCGCCCGATCCACTCCATTGGACCCAAAACTCATGTTTAGGGTAGTTTCGGACCATTTCGTTACTGCATGAAAGTCGATGCAAAACTGGCCGAAATGGTGCCATTAACGCACAAGTTCGCTAAACAAAGTCACGTCGGAATTTTTCGCAACGAACGCACCCGATCCACTACATTGGACCCAAAACTCATATTTTGGGCCGTTTCGGACAATTTCGTTACTGCACGAAAGTCGATGCAACACTTGCCGAACTGGTGCCATTAACGCACAAGTTTGCTAAACAAAGTCGCGTACGAATTTTTGGCAACGAACGCACCCGATCCACTCCATTGGACCAAAAACTCATGTTTTGGGTAGTTTCGGACCATTTCGTTACTACATGAAAGTCGATGCAAAACTGGCCAAACTTGTGCCATTAACGCACAAGTTCGCTAAATAAAGTCGCGTCGGGATTTTTTCGCAACGAACGCACCCGATCCACTCCATTGGACCCAAAACTCGTGTTTTGGGGCGTCTCGGACCGTTTCGTTAGTGCACAAAAGACGATGCAAAACTGGCCGAATTGGTGCCATTAACGCACAAGTTCGCTAAACAAAGTCTCATCCGAATTAGTTTCGGACCATTTCGATACTACACGAAAGTCGATGCAAAACTGGCCGAACTGGTGCCATTAACGCACAAAGTTCGCTAAATAAAGTCGTGTCGGGATTTTTCGCAACGAACGCACCCGATCCACTCCATTGGACCCAAAACACATGTTTTGGGCCGTTTCGGACCGTTTCGTTACTGCAGAAAAGTCGATGCAAAACTGGGGGAACTGGTGCCATTAACGCACAAGTTCGCTAAACAAAGTCGCGTCCGAATTTTTCGCAACGAACGCACCCGATCCACTCCATTGGACCCAAAACTCATATTTTGGGGCGTTTCGGACCGTTTCGTTACTGCACAAAAGTCGATGCAAAACTGGGCGAACTGGTGCCATTAACGCACAAGTTCGCTAAACAAAGTCGCGTCCGAATTTTTCGCAACGAACGCACCCGATCCACTCCATTGGACCCAAAACTCATATTTTGGGGTGTTTCGGACCGTTTTGTTACTGCACAAAAGTCGATGCAAAACTGGGCGAACTGGTGCCATTAATGCACAAGTTCGCTAAACCAAGTCGCGTCCGAATTTTTCGCAACGTACGCACCCGTTTATTGCACGAAAGTCGATGCAAAACTTGCCGAACTGGTGCCATTAACGCACAAGTTCGGTAAACAAAGTCGCGTTCGAATTTTTGGCAACGAACGCGCCCGATCCACTCCATTGGACCCAAAACTCATGTTTTGGATAGTTTCGGACCTTTTCGTTACTGCACGAAAGTCGATGCAAAACTGGCCGAAATGGTGCCATTAACGCACAAGTTCGCTAAACAAAGTCACGTCGGGATTTTTCGCAACGAACGCACCCGATCCACTCCATTGTACCCAAAACTCATGTTTTGGGACATTTCGGACAATTTCGTTACTGCATGAAAGTCGATGCAACACTTGCCGAACTGGGGCCATTAACGCACAAGTTCGCTAAACAAAGTCGCGTACGAATTTTTGGCAACGAACGCACCCGATCCACTCCATTGGACCCAAAACTCATGTTTTGGGTAGTTTCGGACCATTTCGTTATTGCGCGAAAGTCGATGCAAAACTGGCCGAACTGGTGCCATTAACGCACAAGTTCGCTAAACAAAGTCGCGTCCGAATTAGTTTCGGACCATTTCGATACTGCACGAAAGTCGATGCAAAACTGGCCGAACTGGTGCCATTAACGCACAAGTTCGCTAAACAAAGTCGCGTCGGGATTTTTCGCAACGAACGCACCCGATCCACTCCATTGGACCCAAAACTCATGTTTTGGGACGTTTCGGACCATTTCGTTATTGCACAAAAGTTGATGCAAAACTTGCCGAACTGGTGCCATTAACGCACAAGTTCGCTAAACAAAGTCGCATCGGAATTTTTAGCAAGGAACGCACCCGATCCACTCTATTGGATCCAGAACTCATGTTTTGGGGCGTTTCGAACCGTTTGGTTACTGCACAAAAGTTGATGCAAAATTGGCCGAACTGGTGCCATTAACGCACAAGTTCGCTAAACAAAGTCGCGTCGGAATTTTTCGCAACGAACGCACCCGATCCACTCCATTGGACCCAAAACTCATGTTTTGGGGCGTTTCGGACCGTTTCGTTACTGCACAAAAGTCGATGCAAAACTAGGCGAACTCGTGCCATTAACGCACAAGTTCGCTAAACAAAGTCGCGTCCGAATTTTTTGCAACGAACGCACTCGATCCACTCCATTGGACCCAAAACTCATGTTTTGGGACGTTTCCGGCAATTTCGTTACTGCATGAAAGTCGAAGCAAAACTGGCCGAACTGGTGCCATTAACGTACAAGTTCGCTAAACAACATCGCATACAAATTTTTGGCAACGAACGCACCCGATCAACTCAATTGGACCCAAAACTCATGTTTTGGGTAGTTTCGGACCATTTCGTTACTGCACGAAAGTCGATGCAAAACTTGCCGAACTTGTGCCATTAATGCACAAGTTCGCTAAACAAAGTCGCGTCGGGATTTTTCGCAACGAACGCACCCGATCCACTCCATTGGACCCAAAACTTATATTTTGGGACATTTCCGACCATTTCGTTATTGCACAAAAGTCGATGCAAAACTTGCCGAACTGGTGCCATTAATGCACAAGTTCGCTAAACAAAGTCGCATCGGAATTTTTAGCAAGGAACGCACCAGATCCACTCCATTCGACCCAGAACTCATGGTTTGGGGCGTTTCGAACCGTTTGGTTACTGCACAAAAGTCGAAGCAAAACTGGCCGAACTGGTGCCATTAACGCACAAGTTCGCTAAACAAAGTCGCGTACGAATTTTTGGCAACGAACGCACCCGATCCACTCCATTGGACCGAAAACTCATGTTTTGGGTAGTTTCGGACCATTTCGTTACTGCACGAAAGTCGATGGAAAACTGGCCGAACTTGTGCCATTAACGCACAAGTTCACTAAACAAAGTCGCGTCGGGATTTTCGCAATGAACCCACCCGATCCACTCCATTGGACCCAAAACTCATGTTTTGGGACGTTTCGGACCATTTTGTTATTGCACAAAAGTCGATGCAAAACTTGCCGAACTGGTGCCATTAACGCACAAGTTCGCTAAACAAAGTCGCGTCGGAATTTTTCGCAACGAACGCACCCGATCCACTCCATTGGACCCAAAACTCATGTTTTGGGCTGTTTCGGACAGTTTCGTTACTGCACAAAAGTCGATGAAAAACTGGGTGAACTGGTGCCATTAACGCACAAGTTCGCTAAACAAAGTAGCATCCAAATTTTTTGCAAAGAACGCACCCGATCCACTCCATTGGACCGAAAACTCATGTTTTGGGTAGTTTCGGACCATTTCGTTACTGCACGAAAGTCGCTGGAAAACTGGCCGAACTTGTGCCATTAACGCACAAGTTCACTAAACAAAGTCGCGTCGGGATTTTTCGTAATGAACCCACCCGATCCACTCCATTGGACCCAAAACTCATGTTTTGGGACGTTTCGGACCGTTTCGTTACTGCAGAAAAGTCGATGCAAAACTGGGTGAACTGGTGCCATTAACGCACAAGTTCGCTAAACAAAGTCGCGTCCGAATTTTTCGCAACGAACGCACCCGATCCACTCCATTGGACCCAAAACTCATATTTTGGGGCGTTTCGGACCGTTTCATTACTGCACAAATGTCGATGCAAAACTGGGCGAACTGGTGCCATTAACGCACAAGTTCGCTAAACAAAGTCGCGTCCGAATTTTTCGCAACGAACGCACCCGATCCACTCCATTGGACCCAAAACTCATATTTTGGGGTGTTTCGGACCGTTTTGTTACTGCACAAAAGTCGATGCAAAACTGGGCGAACTGGTGCCATTAATGCACAAGTTCGCTAAACCAAGTCGCGTCCGAATTTTTCGCAACGTACGCACCCGTTTATTGCACGAAAGTCGATGCAAAACTTGCCGAACTGGTGCCATTAACGCACAAGTTCGGTAAACAAAGTCGCGTTCGAATTTTTGGCAACGAACGCGCCCGATCCACTCCATTGGACCCAAAACTCATGTTTTGGGTAGTTTCGGACCTTTTCGTTACTGCACGAAAGTCGATGCAAAACTGGCCGAAATGGTGCCATTAACGCACAAGTTCGCTAAACAAAGTCACGTCGGGATTTTTCGCAACGAACGCACCCGATCCACTCCATTGTACCCAAAACTCATGTTTTGGGACATTTCGGACAATTTCGTTACTGCATGAAAGTCCATGCAACACTTGCCGAACTGGTGCCATTAACGCACAAGTTCGCTAAACAAAGTCGCGTACGAATTTTTGGCAACGAACGCACCCGATCCACTCCATTGGACCCAAAACTCATGTTTTGGGTAGTTTCGGACCATTTCGTTATTGCGCGAAAGTCGATGCAAAACTGGCCGAACTGGTGCCATTAACGCACAAGTTCGCTAAACAAAGTCGCGTCCGAATTAGTTTCGGACCATTTCGATACTGCACGAAAGTCGATGCAAAACTGGCCGAACTGGTGCCATTAACGCACAAGTTCGCTAAACAAAGTCGCGTCGGGATTTTTCGCAACGAACGCACTCGATCCACTCCATTGGACCCAAAACTCATGTTTTGGGACGTTTCGGACCATTTGGTTATTGCACAAAAGTTGATGCAAAACTTGCCGAACTGGTGCCATTAACGCACAAGTTCGCTAAACAAAGTCGCATCGGAATTTTTAGCAAGGAACGCACCCGATCCACTCTATTGGATCCAGAACTCATGTTTTGGGGCGTTTCGAACCGTTTGGTTACTGCACAAAAGTTGATGCAAAATTGGCCGAACTGGTGCCATTAACGCACAAGTTCGCTAAACAAAGTCGCGTCGGAATTTTTCGCAACGAACGCACCCGATCCACTCCATTGGACCCAAAACTCATGTTTTGGGGCGTTTCGGACCGTTTCGTTACTGCACAAAAGTCGATGCAAAACTAGGCGAACTCGTGCCATTAACGCACAAGTTCGCTAAACAAAGTCGCGTCCGAATTTTTCGCAACGAACGCACTCGATCCACTCCATTGGACCCAAAACTCATGTTTTGGGACGTTTCCGGCAATTTCGTTACTGCATGAAAGTCGAAGCAAAACTGGCCGAACTGGTGCCATTAACGTACAAGTTCGCTAAACAACATCGCGTACAAATTTTTGGCAACGAACGCACCCGATCAACTCAATTGGACCCAAAACTCATGTTTTGGGTAGTTTCGGACCATTTCGTTACTGCATGAAAGTCGATGCAAAACTTGCCGAACTTGTGCCATTAACGCACAAGTTCGCTAAACAAAGTCGCGTCGGGATTTTTCGCAACGAACGCACCCGATCCACTCCATTGGACCCAAAACTTATATTTTGGGACATTTCCGACCATTTCGTTATTGCACAAAAGTCGATGCAAAACTTGCCGAACTGGTGCCATTAATGCACAAGTTCGCTAAACAAAGTCGCATCGGAATTTTTAGCAAGGAACGCACCAGATCCACTCCATTCGACCCAGAACTCATGGTTTGGGGCGTTTCGAACCGTTTGGTTACTGCACAAAAGTCGAAGCAAAACTGGCCGAACTGGTGCCATTAACGCACAAGTTCGCTAAACAAAGTCGCGTACGAATTTTTGGCAACGAACGCACCCGATCCACTCCATTGGACCGAAAACTCATGTTTTGGGTAGTTTCGGACCATTTCGTTACTGCACGAAAGTCGATGGAAAACTGGCCGAACTTGTGCCATTAACGCACAAGTTCACTAAACAAAGTCGCGTCGGGATTTTTCGCAATGAACCCACCCGATCCACTCCATTGGACCCAAAACTCATGTTTTGGGACGTTTCGGACCATTTTGTTATTGCACAAAAGTCGATGCAAAACTTGCCGAACTGGTGCCATTAACGCACAAGTTCGCTAAACAAAGTCGCATCGGAATTTTTCGCAACGAACGCACCCGATCCACTCCATTGGACCCAAAACTCATGTTTTGGGCTGTTTCGGACAGTTTCGTTACTGCACAAAAGTCGATGAAAAACTGGGTGAACTGGTGCCATTAACGCACAAGTTCGCTAAACAAAGTAGCATCCAAATTTTTTGCAAAGAACGCACCCGATCCACTCCATTGGACCGAAAACTCATGTTTTGGGTAGTTTCGGACCATTTCGTTACTGCACGAAAGTCGATGGAAAACTGGCCGAACTTGTGCCATTAACGCACAAGTTCACTAAACAAAGTCGCGTCAGGATTTTTCGCAATGAACCCACCCGATCCACTCCATTGGACCCAAAACTCATGTTTTGGGACGTTTCGGACCATTTTGTTATTGCACAAAAGTCGATGCAAAACTTGCCGAACTGGTGCCATTAACGCACAAGTTCGCTAAACAAAGTCGCGTCGGAATTTTTCGCAACGAACGCACCCGATCCACTCCATTGGACCCAAAACTCATGTTTTGGGCTGTTTCGGACAGTTTCGTTACAGCACAAAAGTCGATGAAAAACTGGGTGAACTGGTGCCATTAACGCACAAGTTCGCTAAACAAAGTAGCATCTAAATTTTTCGCAAAGAACGCACCCGATCCACTCCATTGGACCCAAAACTCATGTTTTGGGACGTTTTGGACAATTTCGTTACTGCACGAAAGTCGAAGCAAAACTGGCCGAACTGGTGCCATTAATGCACAAGTTCGGTAAACAAAGTCGCGTTCGAATTTTTGGCAACCAACGCGCCCAATCCACTCCATTGGACCCAAAACTCATGTTTTGGGTAGTTTCGGACCATTTCGTTACTGCATGAAAGTCGATGCAAAACTGGCCGAAATGGTGCCATTAACGCACAAGTTCGCTAAACAAAATCACGTCGGAATTTTTCGCAACGAACGCACCCGATCCACTACATTGGACCCAAAACTCATGTTTTGGGCCATTTCGGACAATTTCGTTACTGCACGAAAGTCGATGCAACACTTGCCGAACTGGTGCCATTAACGCACAAGTTCGCTAAACAAAGTCGCGTACGAATTTTTCGCAACGAACGCACCCGATCCACTCCATTGGATCCAAAACTCATGTTTTGGGTAGTTTCGGACCATTTCGTTACTACATGAAAGTCGATGCAAAACTGGCCGAACTTGTGCCATTAACGCACAAGTTCGCTAAATAAAGTCGCATCGGGATTTTTCGCAATGAACGCACCCGATCCACTCCATTGGACCCAAAACTCATGTTTTGGGACGTTTCGGACCATTTCGTTATTGCACAAAAGTTGATGCAAAACTTGCCGAACTGGTGCCATTAACGCACAAGTTCGCTAAACAAAGTCGCATCGGAATTTTTAGCAAGGAACGCACCCGATCCACTCCATTGGACCCAAAACTCATGTTTTGGGACGTTTCGGACCATTTCGTTATTGCACAAAAGTTGATGCAAAACTTGCCGAACTAGTGCCATTAACGCATAAGTTCGCTAAACAAAGTCGCATCGGAATTTTTAGCAAGGAATGCACCCGATCCACTCTATTGGATCCAGAACTCATGTTTTGGGGCGTTTCGAACCGTTTGGTTACTGCACAAAAGTTGATGCAAAATTGGCCGAACTGGTGCCATTAACGCACAAGTTCGCTAAACAAAGTCGCGTCGGAATTTTTCGCAACGAACGCACCCGATCCACTCCATTGGACCCAAAACTCATGTTTTGGGGGGTTTCGGACCGTTTCGTTACCGCACAAAAGTCGATGCAAAACTAGGCCAACTCGTGCCATTAACGCACAAGTTCGCTAAACAAAGTCGCGTCCGAATTTTTCGCAACGAACGCACTCGATCCACTCCATTGGACCCAAAACTCATGTTTTGGGACGTTTCGGACCATTTTGTTATTGCACAAAAGTCGATGCAAAACTTGCCGAACTGGTGCCATTAACGCACAAGTTCGCTAAACAAAGTCGCGTCGGAATTTTTCGCAACGAACGCACCCGATCCACTCCATTGGACCCAAAAGTCATGTTTTGGGCTGTTTCGGACGGTTTCGTTACTGCACAAAAGTCGATGAAAAACTGGGTGAACTGGTGCCATTAACGCACAAGTTCGCTAAACAAAGTAGCATCCAAATTTTTTGCAAAGAACGCACCCGATCCACTCCATTGGACCGAAAACTCATGTTTTGGGTAGTTTCGGACCATTTCGTTACTGCACGAAAGTCGATGGAAAACTGGCCGAACTTGTGCCATTAACGCACAAGTTCACTAAACAAAGTCGCGTCGGGATTTTTCGCAATGAACCCACCCGATCCACTCCATTGGACCCAAAACTCATGTTTTGGGACGTTTCGGACCATTTTGTTATTGCACAAAAGTCGATGCAAAACTTGCCGAACTGGTGCCATTAACGCACAAGTTCGCTAAACAAAGTCGCGTCGGAATTTTTCGCAACGAACGCACCCGATCCACTCCATTGGACTCAAAACTCATGTTTTGGGCTGTTTCGGACAGTTTCGTTACTGCACAAAAGTCGATGAAAAACTGGGTGAACTGGTGCCATTAACGCACAAGTTCGCTAAACAAAGTAGCATCTAAATTTTTCGCAAAGAACGCACCCGATCCACTCCATTGGACCCAAAACTCATGTTTTGGGACGTTTTGGACAATTTCGTTACTGCACGAAAGTCGAAGCAAAACTGGCCGAACTGGTGCCATTAATGCACAAGTTCGGTAAACAAAGTCGCGTTCGAATTTTTGGCAACCAACGCGCCCGATCCACTCCATTGGACCCAAAACTCATGTTTTGGGTAGTTTCGGACCATTTCGTTACTCCATGAAAGTCGATGCAAAACTGGCCGAAATGGTGCCATTAACGCACAAGTTCGCTAAACAAAATCACGTCGGAATTTTTCGCAACGAACGCACCCGATCCACTACATTGGACCCAAAACTCATGTTTTGGGCCGTTTCGGACAATTTCGTTACTGCACGAAAGTCGATGCAACACTTGCCGAACTGGTGCCATTAACGCACAAGTTCGCTAAACAAAGTCGCGTACGAATTTTTGGCAACGAACGCACCTGATCCACTCTATTGGACCCAAAACTCATGTTTTGGGTAGTTTCGGACCATTTCGTTACTACATGAAAGTCGATGCAAAACTGGCCGAACTTGTGCCATTAACGCACAAGTTCGCTAAATAAAGTCGCATCGGGATTTTTCGCAACGAACGCACCCGATCCACTCCATTGGACCCAAAACTCATGTTTTGGGACGTTTCGGACCATTTCGTTATTGCACAAAATTTGATGCAAAACTTGCCGAACTGGTGCCATTAACGCACAAGTTCGCTAAACAAAGTCGCATCGGAATTTTTAGCAAGGAACGCACCCGATCCACTCCATTGGACCCAAAACTCATGTTTTGGGACGTTTCGGACCATTTCGTTATTGCACAAAAGTTGATGCAAAACTTGCCGAACTGGTGCCATTAACGCACAAGTTCGCTAAACAAAGTCGCATCGGAATTTTTAGCAAGGAATGCACCCGATCCACTCTATTGGATCCAGAACTCATGTTTTGGGGCGTTTCGAACCGTTTGGTTACTGCACAAAAGTTGATGCAAAATTGGCCGAACTGGTGCCATTAACGCACAAGTTCGGTAAACAAAGTCGCGTCGGAATTTTTCGCAACGAACGCACCCGATCCACTCCATTGGACCCAAAACTCATGTTTTGGGGCATTTCGGACCGTTTCGTTACTGCACAAAAGTCGATGCAAAACTAGGCGGACTCGTGCCATTAACGCACAAGTTCGCTAAACAAAGTCACGTCCGAATTTTTCGCAACGAACGCACTCGATCCACTCCATTGGACCCAAAACTCATGTTTTGGGACGTTTCCGGCAATTTCGTTACTGCATGAAAGTCGAAGCAAAACTGGCCGAACTGGTGCCATTAACGTACAAGTTCGCTAAACAACATCGCGTACAAATTTTTGGCAACGAACGCACCCGATCCACTCAATTGGACCCAAAACTCATGTTTTGGGTAGTTTCGGACCATTTCGTTACTGCACGAAAGTCGATGCAAAACTTGCCGAACTTGTGCCATTAACGCACAAGTTCGCTAAACAAAGTCGCATCGGGATTTTTCGCAACGAACGCACCCGATCCACTCCATTGGACCCAAAACTCATGTTTTGGGGCATCTCGGACCGTTTCGTTAGTGCACACAAGTTCGCTAAACAAAGTCGCGTCCGAATTAGTTTCGGACCATTTCGATACTGCACGAAAGTCGATGCAAAACTGGCCGAACTGGTGCCATTGACGCACAAGTTCGCTAAATAAAGTCGCGCGGGATTTTTCGCAACGAACGCACCCGATCCACTCCATTGGACCCAAAACTCATGTTTTGGGCCGTTTTGGACCGTTTCGGTACTGCAGAAAAGTCGATGCAAAACTGGGCGAACTGGTGCCATTAACGCACAAGTTCGCTAAACAAAGTCGCGTCCGAATTTTTCGCAACGAACGCACCCGATCCACTCCATTGGACCCAAAACTCATATTTTGGGGCATTTCGGACCGTTTCGTTACTGCACAAAAGTCGATGCAAAACTGGGCGAACTGGTGCCATTAACGCACAAGTTCGCTAAACAAAGTCGCGTCCGAATTTTTTGCAACGAACGCACCCGATCCACTCCATTGGACCCAAAACTCATATTTTGGGGCGTTTCGGACCGTTTTGTTACTGCACAAAAGTCGATGCAAAACTGGGCGAACTGGTGCCATTAATGCACAAGTTCGCTAAACCAAGTCGCGTCCGAATTTTTCGCAACGAACGCACCCGATCCACTCCATTGGACCCAAAACTCATATTTTGGGGCGTTTCGGACCGTTTGGTTACTGCTCAAAAGTCGATGCAAAACTGGCCGAACTGGTGCCATTAACGCACAAGTTCGCTAAACAAAGTCGCGTCGGAATTTTTCGCAACGAACGCACCCGATCCACTCCATTGGACCCAACACTCATGTTGTGGACCGTTTCGGACCATTTCCTTACTGCACAAAAGTCGATGCAAAACTAGGCGAACTCGTGCCATTAACGCACAAGTTCGCTAAACAAAGTCACGTCCGAATTTTTCGCAACGAACGCACTCGATCCACTCCATTGGACCCAAAACTCATGTTTTGGGACGTTTCCGGCAATTTCGTTACTGCATGAAAGTCGAAGCAAAACTGGCCGAACTGGTGCCATTAACGTACAAGTTCGCTAAACAACATCGCGTACAAATTTTTGGCAACGAACGCACCCGATCAACTCAATTGGACCCAAAACTCATGTTTTGGGTAGTTTCGGACCATTTCGTTACTGCACGAAAGTCGATGCAAAACTTGCCGAACTTGTGCCATTAACGCACAAGTTCGCTAAACAAAGTCGCGTCGGGATTTTTCGCAACGAACGCACCCGATCCACTCCATTGGACCCAAAACTTATATTTTGGGACATTTCCGACCATTTCATTATTGCACAAAAGTCGATTCAAAACTTGCCGAACTGGTGCCATTAATGCACAAGTTCGCTAAACAAAGTCGCATCGGAATTTTTAGCAAGGAACGCACCAGATCCACTCCATTCGACCCAGAACTCATGGTTTGGGGCGTTTCGAACCGTTTGGTTACTGCACAAAAGTCGAAGCAAAACTGGCCGAACTGGTGCCATTAACGCACAAGTTCGCTAAACAAAGTCGCGTACGAATTTTTGGCAACGAACGCACCCGATCCACTCCATTGGACCGAAAACTCATGTTTTGGGTAGTTTCGGACCATTTCGTTACTGCTCGAAAGTCGATGGAAAACTGGCCGAACTTGTGCCATTAACGCACAAGTTCACTAAACAAAGTCGCGTCGGGATTTTTCGCAATGAACCCACCCGATCCACTCCATTGGACCCAAAACTCATGTTTTGGGACGTTTCGGACCATTTTGTTATTGCACAAAAGTCGATGCAAAACTTGCCGAACTGGTGCCATTAACGCACAAGTTCGCTAAACAAAGTCGCATCGGAATTTTTCGCAACGAACGCACCCGATCCACTCCATTGGACCCAAAACTCATGTTTTGGGCTGTTTCGGACAGTTTCGTTACTGCACAAAAGTCGATGAAAAACTGGGTGAACTGGTGCCATTAACGCACAAGTTCGCTAAACAAAGTAGCATCCAAATTTTTTGCAAAGAACGCACCCGATCCACTCCATTGGACCGAAAACTCATGTTTTGGGTAGTTTCGGACCATTTCGTTACTGCACGAAAGTCGATGGAAAACTGGCCGAACTTGTGCCATTAACGCACAAGTTCACTAAACAAAGTCGCGTCAGGATTTTTCGCAATGAACCCACCCGATCCACTCCATTGGACCCAAAACTCATGTTTTGGGTAGTTTCGGACCATTTCGTTACTGCATGAAAGTCGATGCAAAACTGGCCGAAATGGTGCCATTAACGCACAAGTTCGCTAAACAAAATCACGTCGGAATTTTTCGCAACGAACGCACCCGATCCACTACATTGGACCCAAAACTCATGTTTTGGGCCGTTTCGGACAATTTCGTTACTGCACGAAAGTCGATGCAACACTTGCCGAACTGGTGCCATTAATGCACAAGTTCGCTAAACAAAGTCGCGTACGAATTTTTGGCAACGAACGCCCCCGATCCACTCCATTGGACCCAAAACTCATGTTTTGGGTAGTTTCGGACCATTTCGTTACTACATGAAAGTCGATGCAAAACTGGCCGAACTTGTGCCATTAACGCACAAGTTCGCTAAATAAAGTCGCATCGGGATTTTTCGCAACGAACGCACCCGATCCACTCCATTGGACCCAAAACTCATGTTTTGGGGCATCTCGGACCGTTTCGTTAGTGCACACAAGTTCGCTAAACAAAGTCGCGTCCGAATTAGTTTCGGACCATTTCGATACTGCACGAAAGTCGATGCAAAACTGGCCGAACTGGTGCCATTGACGCACAAGTTCGCTAAATAAAGTCGCGCGGGATTTTTCGCAACGAACGCACCCGATCCACTCCATTGGACCCAAAACTCATGTTTTGGGCCGTTTTGGACCGTTTCGGTACTGCAGAAAAGTCCATGCAAAACTGGGCGAACTGGTGCCATTAACGCACAAGTTCGCTAAACAAAGTCGCGTCCGAATTTTTCGCAACGAACGCACCCGATCCACTCCATTGGACCCAAAACTCATATTTTGGGGCATTTCGGACCGTTTCGTTACTGCACAAAAGTCGATGCAAAACTGGGCGAACTGGTGCCATTAACGCACAAGTTCGCTAAACAAAGTCGCGTCCGAATTTTTTGCAACGAACGCACCCGATCCACTCCATTGGACCCAAAACTCATATTTTGGGGCGTTTCGGACCGTTTTGTTACTGCACAAAAGTCGATGCAAAACTGGGCGAACTGGTGCCATTAATGCACAAGTTCGCTAAACCAAGTCGCGTCCGAATTTTTCGCAACGAACGCACCCGATCCACTCCATTGGACCCAAAACTCATATTTTGGGGCGTTTCGGACCGTTTGGTTACTGCTCAAAAGTCGATGCAAAACTGGCCGAACTGGTGCCATTAACGCACAAGTTCGCTAAACAAAGTCGCGTCGGAATTTTTCGCAACGAACGCACCCGATCCACTCCATTGGACCCAACACTCATGTTGTGGACCGTTTCGGACCATTTCCTTACTGCACAAAAGTCGATGCAAAACTGGGCGAACTGGTGCCATTAACGCACAAGTTCGCTAAACAAAGTCGCGTCCGAATTTTTCACAACGAACGCGCCCGATCCACTCCATTGGACCCAAAACTCATGTTTTGGGTAGTTTCGGACAATTTCGTTACTGCACGAAAGTCGAAGCAAAACTGGCCGAACTGGTGCCATTAACGCACAAGTTCGGTAAACAAAGTCGCGTTCGAATTTTTGGCAACAAACGCGCCCGATCCACTCCATTGGACCGAAAACTCATGTTTTGGGTAGTTTTGGACCATTTCGTTACTGCACGAAAGTCGATGCAAAACTGGCCGAAATGGTGCTATTAACGCACAAGTTCGCTAAACAAAGTCGCGTCGGAATTTTTAGCAAGGAACGCACCCGATCCACTCTATTGGACCCAAAACTCATGTTTTGGGGCGTTTCGGACCGTTTGGTTACTGCACAAAAGTTGATGCAAAACTGGCCGAACTGGTGCCATTAACGCACAAGTTTGCTAAACAAAGTCGCGTCCGAATTTTTCGCAACGAACGCACCCGATCCACTCCATTGGACCCAAAACTCATGTTTTTGGCCGTTTCGGACCGTTTCGTTACTGCACGAAAGTTGATGCAAAACTGGCCGAACTTGTGCCATTAACACACAAGTTCGCTAAATAAAGTCGCGTCGGGCTTTTTCGCAACGAACGCACCCGATCCACTCCATTGGACCCAAAACTCATGTTTTGGTTAGTTTCGGACCATTTCGTTACTACATGAAAGTCGATGCAAAACTGGCCGAACTGGTGCCATTAACGCACAAGTTCGCTAAATAAAGTCGCGTCGGGATTTTTCGGAACGAACGCACCCGATCCACTCCATTAGACCCAAAACTCATGTTTTGGGCCGTTTCGGACCGTTTCATTACTGCAGAAAAGTCGGTGCAAAACTGGGCGAACTGGTCCCATTAACGCACAAGTTCGCTAAACAAAGTCGCGTCCGAATTTTTCGCAACGAACGCACCCGATCCACTCCATTGGACCCAAAACTCATATTTTGGGGCGTTTCGGACCGTTTCGTTACTGCACAAAAGTCGATGCAAAACTGGGCGAACTGGTGCCATTAACGCACAAGTTCGCTAAACAAAGTCGCGTCCGAATTTTTCACAACGAACGCGCCCGATCCACTCCATTGGACCCAAAACTCATGTTTTGGGACGTTTTGGACAATTTCGTTACTGCACGAAAGTCGAAGCAAAACTGGCCGAACTGGTGCCATTAACGCACAAGTTCGGTAAACAAAGTCGCGTTCGAATTTTTGGCAACCAACGCGCCCGATCCACTCCATTGGACCCAAAACTCATGTTTTGGGTAGTTTCGGACCATTTCGTTACTGCATGAAAGTCGATGCAAAACTGGCCGAAATGGTGCCATTAACGCACAAGTTCGCTAAACAAAATCACGTCGGAATTTTTCGCAACGAACGCACCCGATCCACTACATTGGACCCAAAACTCATGTTTTGGGCCGTTTCGGACAATTTCGTTACTGCACGAAAGTCGATGCAACACTTGCCGAACTGGTGCCATTAACGCACAAGTTCGCTAAACAAAGTCGCGTACGAATTTTTGGCAACGAACGCCCCCGATCCACTCCATTGGACCCAAAACTCATGTTTTGGGTAGTTTCGGACCATTTCGTTACTACATGAAAGTCGATGCAAAACTGGCCGAACTTGTGCCATTAACGCACAAGTTCGCTAAATAAAGTCGCATCGGGATTTTTCGCAACGAACGCACCCGATCCACTCCATTGGACCCAAAACTCATGTTTTGGGGCATCTCGGACCGTTTCGTTAGTGCACACAAGTTCGCTAAACAAAGTCGCGTCCGAATTAGTTTCGGACCATTTCGATACTGCACGAAAGTCGATGCAAAACTGGCCGAACTGGTGCCATTGACGCACAAGTTCGCTAAATAAAGTCGCGCGGGATTTTTCGCAACGAACGCACCCGACACTCCATTGGACCCAAAACTCATGTTTTGGGCCGTTTTGGACCGTTTCGTTACTGCAGAAAAGTCGATGCAAAACTGGGCGAACTGGTGCCATTAACGCACAAGTTCGCTAAACAAAGTCGCGTCCGAATTTTTCGCAACGAACGCACCCGATCCACTCCATTGGACCCAAAACTCATATTTTGGGGCATTTCGGACCGTTTCGTTACTGCACAAAAGTCGATGCAAAACTGGGCGAACTGGTGCCATTAACGCACAAGTTCGCTAAACAAAGTCGCGTCCGAATTTTTCGCAACGAACGCACCCGATCCACTCCATTGGACCCAAAACTCATATTTTGGGGCGTTTCGGACCGTTTTGTTACTGCACAAAAGTCGATGCAAAACTGGGCGAACTGGTGCCATTAATGCACAAGTTCGCTAAACCAAGTCGCGTTCGAATTTTTCGCAACGAATGCACCCGATCCACTCCATTGGACCCAAAACTCATATTTTGGGGCGTTTCGGACCGTTTGGTTACTGCTCAAAAGTCGATGCAAAACTGGCCGAACTGGTGCCATTAACGCACAAGTTCGCTAAACAAAGTCGCGTCGGAATTTTTCGCAACGAACGCACCCGATCCACTCCATTGGACCCAACACTCATGTTGTGGACCGTTTCGGACCATTTCCTTACTGCACAAAAGTCGATGCAAAACTAGGCGAACTCGTGCCATTAACGCACAAGTTCGCTAAACAAAGTCACGTCCGAATTTTTCGCAACGAACGCACTCGATCCACTCCATTGGACCCAAAACTCATGTTTTGGGACGTTTCGGACAATTTCGTTACTGCACGAAAGTCGAAGCAAAACTGGCCGAACTGGTGCCATTAACGCACAAGTTCGGTAAACAAAGTCGCGTTCGAATTTTTGGCAACAAACGCGCCCGATCCACTCCATTGGACCGAAAACTCATGTTTTGGGTAGTTTTGGACCATTTCGTTACTGCACGAAAGTCGATGCAAAACTGGCCGAAATGGTGCTATTAACGCACAAGTTCGCTAAACAAAGTCGCGTCAGAATTTTTAGCAAGGAACGCACCCGATCCACTCTATTGGACCCAAAACTCACGTTTTGGGGCGTTTCGGACCGTTTGGTTACTGCACAAAAGTTGATGCAAAACTGGCCGAACTGGTGCCATTAACGCACAAGTTTACTAAACAAAGTCGCGTCCGAATTTTTCGCAACGAACGCACCCGATCCACTCCATTGGACCCAAAACTCATGTTTTTGGCCGTTTCGGACCGTTTCGTTACTGCACGAAAGTTGATGCAAAACTGGCCGAACTTGTGCCATTAACGCACAAGTTCGCTAAATAAAGTCGCGTCGGGCTTTTTCGCAACGAACGCACCCGATCCACTCCATTGGACCCAAAACTCATGTTTTGGGTAGTTTCGGACCATTTCGTTACTACATGAAAGTCGATGCAAAACTGGCCGAACTTGTGCCATTAACCCACAAGTTCGCTAAATAAAGTCGCGTTGGGATTTTTCGCAACGAACGCACCCGATCCACTCCATTGGACCCAAAACTCATGTTTTGGGGCGTCTCGGACCGTTTCGTTAGTGCACAAAAGTCGATGCAAAACTGGCCGAATTGGTGCCATTAACGCACAAGTTCGCTAAACAAAGTCTCGTCCGAATTAGTTTCGGACCATTTCGATACTGCACGAAAGTCGATGCAAAACTGGCCGAACTGGTGCCATTAACGCACAAGTTCGCTAAATAAAGTCGCGTCGGGATTTTTCGCAACGAACGCACCCGATCCACTCCATTAGACCCAAAACTCATGTTTTGGGCCGTTTCGGACCGTTTCATTACTGCAGAAAAGTCGATGCAAAACTGGGCGAACTGGTGCCATTAATGCACAAGTTCGCTAAACAAAGTCGCGTCCGAATTTTTCGCAACGAACGCACCCGATCCACTCCATTGGACCCAAAACTCATATTTTGGGGCGTTTCGGACCGTTTCGTTACTGCACAAAAGTCGATGCAAAACTGGGCGAACTGGTGCCATTAACGCACAAGTTCGCTAAACAAAGTCGCGTCCGAATTTTTCGCAACGAACGCACCCGATCCACTCCATTGGACCCAAAACTCATATTTTGGGGCATTTCGGACCGTTTTGTTACTGCACAAAAGTCGATGCAAAACTAGGCGAACTGGTGCCATTAATGCACAAGTTCGCTAAACCAAGTCGCGTCCGAATTTTTCGCAACGTACGCACCCGTTTATTGCACGAAAGTCGATGCAAAACTTGCCGAACTGGTGCCATTAACGCACAAGTTCGGTAAACAAAGTCGCGTTCGAATTTTTGGCAACGAACGCGCCCGATCCACTCCATTGGACCCAAAACTCATGTTTTGGTTAGTTTCGGACCATTTCGTTACTGCATGAAAGTCGATGCAAAACTGGCCGAAATGGTGCCATTAACGCACAAGTTCGCTAAACAAAGTCACGTCGGAATTTTTCGCAACGAACGCACCCGATCCATTACATTGGACCCAAAACTCATGTTTTGGGCCATTTCGGACAATTTCGTTACTGCACGAAAGTCAATGCAACACTTGCCGAACTGGTGCCATTAACGCACAAGTTTGCTAAACAAAGTCGCGTACGAATTTTTGGCAACGAACGCACCCGATCCACTCCATTGGACCCAAAACTCATGTTTTGGGTAGTTTCGGACCATTTCGTTACTACATGAAAGTCGATGCAAAACTGGCCGAACTTGTGCCATTAACGCACAAGTTCGCTAAATAAAGTCGCGTCGGGATTTTTCGCAACGAACGCACCCGATCCACTCCATTGGACCCAAAACTCATGTTTTGGGGCGTCTCGGACCGTTTCGTTAGTGCACAAAAGTCGATGGAAAACTGGCCGAATTGGTGCCATTAACGCACAAGTTCGCTAAACAAAGTCTCGTCCGAATTAGTTTCGGACCATTTCGATACTGCACGAAAGTCGATGCAAAACTGGCCGAACTGGTGCCATTAACGCACAAGTTCGCTAAATAAAGTCGCGTCGGGATTTTTCGCAACGAACGCACCCGATCCACTCCATTGGACCCAAAACTCATGTTTTGGGCCGTTTCGAACCGTTTCGTTACTGCAGAAAAGTCGATGCAAAACTGGACGAATTGGTGCCATTAACGCACAAGTTCGCTAAACAAAGTCGCGTCCGAATTTTTCACAACGAACGCACCCGATCCACTCCATTGGACCCAAAACTCATATTTTGGGGCGTTTCGGACCGTTTTGTTACTGCACAAAAGTCGATGCAAAACTGGGCGAACTGGTGCCATTAACGCACAAGTTCGCTAAAAAAAGTCGCGTCCGAATTTTTCGCAACGTACGCACCCGATCCACTCCATTGGACCCAAAACTCATATTTTGGGGTGTTTCGGACCGTTTTGTTATTGCACAAAAGTCGATCCAAAACTGGGCGAACTGGTGCCATTAATGCACAAGTTCGCTAAACCAAGTCGCGTCCGAATTTTTCGCAACGTACGCACCCGTTTATTGCACGAAAGTCGATGCAAAACTTGCCGAACTGGTTCCAGTAACGCACAAGTTCGGTAAACAAAGTCGCGTTCGAATTTTTGGCAACCAACGCGCCCGATCCACTCCATTGGACCCAAAACTCATGTTTTGGGTAGTTTCGGACCATTTCGTTACTGCATGAAAGTCGATGCAAAACTTGCCGAACTGGTGCCATTAACGCACAAGTTCGCTAAACAAAGTCGCGTCGGAATTTTTCGCAACGAACGCACCCGATCCACTCCATTGGACCCAAAACTCATGTTTTGGGCTGTTTCGGACAGTTTCGTTACTACACAAAAGTCGATGAAAAACTGGGTGAACTGGTGCCATTAACGCACAAGTTCGCTAAATAAAGTAGCATCTAAATTTTTCGCAAAGAACGCACCCGATCCACTCCATTGGACCCAAAACTCATGTTTTGGGACGTTTTGGACAATTTCGTTACTGCACGAAAGTCGAAGCAAAACTGGCCGAACTGGTGCCATTAACGCACAAGTTCGGTAAACAAAGTCGCGTTCGAATTTTTGGCAACCAACGCGCCCGATCCACTCCATTGGACCCAAAACTCATGTTTTGGGTAGTTTCGGACCATTTCGTTACTGCATGAAAGTCGATGCAAAACTGGCCGAACCGGTGCCATTAACGCACAAGTTCGCTAAACAAAGTCGCGTCGGAATTTTTCGCAACGAACGCACCCGATCCACTCCATTGGACCCAAAACTCATGTTTTGGGACGTTTCGGACAGTTTCGTTACTGCACAAAAGTCGATGAAAAACTGGGTGAACTGGTGCCATTAACGCACAAGTTCGCTAAACAAAGTCGCATCGGAATTTTTAGCAAGGAACGCACCCGATCCACTCCATTGGACCCAAAACTCATGTTTTGGGACGTTTCGGACCATTTCGTTATTGCACAAAAGTTGATGCAAAACTTGCCGAACTAGTGCCATTAACGCACAAGTTCGCTAAACAAAGTCGCATCGGAATTTTTAGCAAGGAATGCACCCGATCCACTCTATTGGATCCAGAACTCATGTTTTGGGGCGTTTCGAACCGTTTGGTTACTGCACAAAAGTTGATGTAAAATTGGCCGAACTGGTGCCATTAACGCACAAGTTCGCTAAACAAAGTCGCGTCGGAATTTTTCGCAACGAACGCACCCGATCCACTCCATTGGACCCAAAACTCATGTTTTGGGGCGTTTCGGACCGTTTCGTTACCGCACAAAAGTCGATGCAAAACTAGGCGAACTCGTGCCATTAACGCACAAGTTCGCTAAACAAAGTCGTGTCCGAATTTTTCGCAACGAACGCACTCGATCCACTCCATTGGACCCAAAACTCATGTTTTGGGACGTTTCCGGCAATTTCGTTACTGCATGAAAGTCGAAGCAAAACTGGCCGAACTGGTGCCATTAACGTACAAGTTCGCTAAACAACATCGCGTACAAATTTTTGGCAACGAACGCACCCGATCAACTCAATTGGACCCAAAACTCATGTTTTGGGTAGTTTCGGACCATTTCGTTACTGCACGAAAGTCGATGCAAAACTTGCCGAACTTGTGCCATTAACGCATAAGTTCGCTAAACAAAGTCGCGTCGGGATTTTTCGCAACGAACGCACCCGATCCACTCCATTGGACCCAAAACTTATATTTTGGGACATTTCCGACCATTTCGTTATTGCACAAAAGTCGATGCAAAACTTGCCGAACTGGTGCCATTAATGCACAAGTTCGCTAAACAAAGTCGCATCGGAATTTTTAGCAAGGAACGCACCAGATCCACTCCATTCGACCCAGAACTCATGGTTTGGGGCGTTTCGAACCGTTTGGTTACTGCACAAAAGTCGAAGCAAAACTGGCCGAACTGGTGCCATTAACGCACAAGTTCGCTAAACAAAGTCGCGTACGAATTTTTGGCAACGAACGCACCCGATCCACTCCATTGGACCGAAAACTCATGTTTTGGGTAGTTTCGGACCATTTCGTTACTGCACGAAAGTCGATGGAAAACTGGCCGAACTTGTGCCATTAACGCACAAGTTCACTAAACAAAGTCGCGTCGGGATTTTTCGCAATGAACCCACCCGATCCACTCCATTGGACCCAAAACTCATGTTTTGGCACGTTTCGGACCATTTTGTTATTGCACAAAAGTCGATGCAAAACTTGCCGAACTGGTGCCATTAACGCACAAGTTCGCTAAACAAAGTCGCGTCGGAATTTTTCGCAACGAACGCACCCGATCCACTCCATTGGACCCAAAACTCATGTTTTGGGCTGTTTCGGACAGTTTCGTTACTGCACAAAAGTCGATGAAAAACTGGGTGAACTGGTGCCATTAACGCACAAGTTCGCTAAACAAAGTAGCATCTAAATTTTTCGCAAAGAACGCACCCGATCCACTCCATTGGACCCAAAACTCATGTTTTGGGACGTTTTGGACAATTTCGTTACTGCACGAAAGTCGAAGCAAAACTGGCCGAACTGGTGCCATTAACGCACAAGTTCGGTAAACAAAGTCGCGTTCGAATTTTTGGCAACCAACGCGCCCGATCCACTCCATTGGACCCAAAACTCATGTTTTGGGTAGTTTCGGACCATTTCGTTACTGCATGAAAGTCGATGCAAAACTGGCCGAAATGGTGCCATTAACGCACAAGTTCGCTAAACAAAATCACGTCGGAATTTTTCGCAACGAACGCACCCGATCCACTACATTGGACCCAAAATTCATGTTTTGGGCCGTTTCGGACAATTTCGTTACTGCACGAAAGTCGATGCAACACTTGCCGAACTGGTGCCATTAACGCACAAGTTCGCTAAACAAAGTCGCGTACGAATTTTTGGCAACGAACGCCCCCGATCCACTCCATTGGACCCAAAACTCATGTTTTGGGTAGTTTCGGACCATTTCGTTACTACATGAAAGTCGATGCAAAACTGGCCGAACTTGTGCCATTAACGCACAAGTTCGCTAAATAAAGTCGCATCGGGATTTTTCGCAACGAACGCACCCGATCCACTCCATTGGACCCAAAACTCATGTTTTGGGGCATCTCGGACCGTTTCATTAGTGCACACAAGTTCGCTAAACAAAGTCGCGTCCGAATTAGTTTCGGACCATTTCGATACTGCACGAAAGTCGATGCAAAACTGGCCGAACTGGTGCCATTGACGCACAAGTTCGCTAAATAAAGTCGCGCGGGATTTTTCGCAACGAACGCACCCGATCCACTCCATTGGACCCAAAACTCATGTTTTGGGCCGTTTTGGACCGTTTCATTACTGCAGAAAAGTCGATGCAAAACTGGGCGAACTGGTGCCATTAACGCACAAGTTCGCTAAACAAAGTCGCGTCCGAATTTTTCGCAACGAACGCACCCGATCCACTCCATTGGACCCAAAACTCATATTTTGGGGCGTTTCGGACCGTTTCGTTACTGCACAAAAGTCGATGCAAAACTGGGCGAACTGGTGCCATTAACGCACAAGTTCGCTAAACAAAGTCGCGTCCGAATTTTTCGCAACGAACGCACCCGATCCACTCCATTGGACCCAAAACTCATATTTTGGGGCGTTTCGGACCGTTTTGTTACTGCACAAAAGTCGATGCAAAACTGGGCGAACTGGTGCCATTAATGCACAAGTTCGCTAAACCAAGTCGCGTCCGAATTTTTCGCAACGAACGCACCCGATCCACTCCATTGGACCCAAAACTCATATTTTGGGGCGTTTCGGACCGTTTGGTTACTGCTCAAAAGTCGATGCAAAACTGGCCGAACTGGTGCCATTAACGCACAAGTTCGCTAAACAAAGTCGCGTCGGAATTTTTCGCAACGAACGCACCCGATCCACTCCATTGGACCCAACACTCATGTTGTGGAACGTTTCGGACCATTTCCTTACTGCACAAAAGTCGATGCAAAACTGGGCGAACTGGTGCCATTAACGCACAAGTTCGCTAAACAAAGTCGCATCCGAATTTTTCACAACGAACGCGCCCGATCCACTCCATTGGACCCAAAACTCATGTTTTGGGACGTTTCGGACAATTTCGTTACTGCACGAAAGTCGAAGCAAAACTGGCCGAACTGGTGCCATTAACGCACAAGTTCGGTAAACAAAGTCGCGTTCGAATTTTTGGCAACAAACGCGCCCGATCCACTCCATTGGACCGAAAACTCATGTTTTGGGTAGTTTTGGACCATTTCGTTACTGCACGAAAGTCGTTGCAAAACTGGCCGAAATGGTGCTATTAACGCACAAGTTCGCTAAACAAAGTCGCGTCGGAATTTTTAGCAAGGAACGCACCCGATCCACTCTATTGGACCCAAAACTCATGTTTTGGGGCGTTTTGGACCGTTTGGTTACTGCACAAAAGTTGATGCAAAACTGGCCGAACTGGTGCCATTAACGCACAAGTTTGCTAAACAAAGTCGCGTCCGAATTTTTCGCAACGAACGCACCCGATCCACTCCATTGGACCCAAAACTCATGTTTTTGGCCGTTTCGGACCGTTTCGTTACTGCACGAAAGTTGATGCAAAACTGGCCGAACTTGTGCCATTAACGCACAAGTTCGCTAAACAAAGTCGCGTCGGGCTTTTTCGCAACGAACGCACCCGATCCACTCCATTGGACCCAAAACTCATGTTTTGGGTAGTTTCGGACCATTTCGTTACTACATGAAAGTCGATGCAAAACTGGCCGAACTTGTGCCATTAACCCACAAGTTCGCTAAATAAAGTCGCGTTGGGATTTTTCGCAACGAACGCACCCGATCCACTCCATTGGACCCAAAACTCATGTTTTCGGGCGTCTCGGACCGTTTCGTTAGTGCACAAAAGTCGATGCAAAACTGGCTGAATTGGTGCCATTAACGCACAAGTTCGCTAAACAAAGTCTCGTCCGAATTAGTTTCGGACCATTTCGATACTGCACGAAAGTCGATGCAAAACTGGCCGAACTGGTGCCATTAACGCACAAGTTCGCTAAATAAAGTCGCGTCGGGATTTTTCGCAACGAACACACCCGATCCACTCCATTAGACCCGAAACTCATGTTTTGGGCCGTTTCGGACCGTTTCGTTACTGCAGAAAAGTCGATGCAAAACTGGGCGAACTGGTGCCATTAACGCACAAGTTCGCTAAACAAAGTCGCGTCCGAATTTTTCGCAACGAACGCACCCGATCCACTCCATTGGACCCAAAACTCTTATTTTGGGGCGTTTCGGACCGTTTCGTTACTGCACAAAAGTCGATGCAAAACTGGGCGAACTGGTGCCATTAACGCACAAGTTCGCTAAACAAAGTCGCGTCCGAATTTTTCGCAACGAACGCACCCGATCCACTCCATTGGACCCAAAACTCATATTTTGGGGCGTTTCGGACCGTTTTGTTACTGCACAAAAGTCGATGCAAAACTGGGCGAACTGGTGCCATTAATGCACAAGTTCGCTAAACCAAGTCGCGTCCGAATTTTTCGCAACGTACGCACCCGTTTATTGCACGAAAGTCGATGCAAAACTTGCCGAACTGGTGCCATTAACGCACAAGTTCGGTAAACAAAGTCGCGTTCGAATTTTTGGCAACGAACGCGCCCGATCCACTCCATTGGACCCAAAACTCATGTTTTGGTTAGTTTCGGACCATTTCGTTACTGCATGAAAGTCGATGCAAAACTGGCCGAAATGGTGCCATTAACGCACAAGTTTGCTAAACAAAGTCGCGTACGAATTTTTGGCAACGAACGCACCCGATCCACTCCATTGGACCCAAAACTCATGTTTTGGGTAGTTTCGGACCATTTCGTTACTACATGAAAGTCGATGCAAAACTGGCCGAACTTGTGCCATTAACGCACAAGTTCGCTAAATAAAGTCGCGTCGGGATTTTTCGCAACGAACGCACCCGATCCACTCCATTGGACCCAAAACTCATGTTTTGGGGCGTCTCGGACCGTTTCGTTAGTGCACAAAAGTCGATGGAAAACTGGCCGAATTGGTGCCATTAACGCACAAGTTCGCTAAACAAAGTCTCGTCCGAATTAGTTTCGGACCATTTCGATACTGCACGAAAGTCGATGCAAAACTGGCCGAACTGGTGCCATTAACGCACAAGTTCGCTAAATAAAGTCGCGTCGGGATTTTTCGCAACGAACGCACCCGATCCACTCCATTGGACCCAAAACTCATGTTTTGGGCCGTTTCGGACCGTTTCGTTACTGCAGAAAAGTCGATGCAAAACTGGACGAATTGGTGCCATTAACGCACAAGTTCGCTAAACAAAGTCGCGTCCGAATTTTTCACAACGAACGCACCCGATCCACTCCATTGGACCCAAAACTCATATTTTGGGGCGTTTCGGACCGTTTTGTTACTGCACAAAAGTCGATGCAAAACTTGGCGAACTGGTGCCATTAATGCACAAGTTCGCTAAACCAAGTCGCGTCCGAATTTTTCGCAACGTACGCACCCGTTTATTGCACGAAAGTCGATGCAAAACTTGCCGAACTGGTGCCAGTAACGCACAAGTTCGGTAAAGAAAGTCGCGTTCGAATTTTTGGCAACGAACGCGCCCGATCCACTCCATTGGACCCAAAACTCATGTTTTGGGTAGTTTCGGACCTTTTCGTTACTGCACGAAAGTCGATGCAAAACTGGCCGAAATGGTGCCATTAACGCACAAGTTCGATAAACAAAGTCACGTCGGGATTTTTCGCAACGAACGCACCCGATCCACTCCATTGTACCCAAAACTCATGTTTTGGGACATTTCGGACAATTTCGTTACTCCACGAAAGTCGATGCAACACTTGCCGAACTGGTGCCATTAACGCACAAGTTCGCTAAACAAAGTCGCGTACGAATTTTTGGCAACGAACGCACCCGGTCCACTCCATTGGACCCAAAACTCATGTTTTGGGTAGTTTCGGACCATTTCGTTACTGCACGAAAGTCGATGCAAAACTGGCCGAACTGGTGCCATTAACGCACAAGTTCGCTAAAGAAAGTCGCGTCTGAATTAGTTTCGGACCATTTCGATACTGCACGAAAGTCGATGCAAAACTGGCCGAACTGGTGCCATTAACGCACAAGTTCGCTAAACAAAGTCGCGTCGGGATTTTTCTCAACGAACGCACCCGATCCACTCCATTGGACCCAAAACTCATGTTTTGGGACGTTTCGGACCATTTCGTTATTGCACAAAAGTTGATGCAAAACTTGCCGAACTGGTGCCATTAACGCACAAATTCGCTAAACAAAGTCGCATCGGAATTTTTAGAAAGGAACGCACCTGATCCACTCTATTGGATCCAGAACTCATGTTTTGGGACGTTTCCGGCAATTTCGTTACTGCATGAAAGTCGAAGCAAAACTGGCCGAACTGGTGCCATTAACGTACAAGTTCGCTAAACAACGTCGCGTACAAATTTTTGGCAACGAACGCACCCGATCAACTCAATTGGACCCAAAACTCATGTTTTGGGTAGTTTCGGACCATTTCGTTACTGCACGAAAGTCGATGCAAAACTGGCCGAACTTGTGCCATTAACGCACAAGTTCGCTAAACAAAGTCGCGTCAGGATTTTTCGCAACGAACGCACCCGATCCACTCCATTGGACCCAAAACTTATATTTTGGGACATTTCCGACCATTTCGTTATTGCACAAAAGTCGATGCAAAACTTGCCGAACTGGTGCCATTAATGCACAAGTTCGCTAAACAAAGTCGCGTCGGAATTTTTAGCAAGGAACGCACCCGATCCGCTCCATTCGACCCAGAACTCATGGTTTGGGGCGTTTCGAACCGTTTGGTTACTGCACAAAAGTCGAAGCAAAACTGGCCGAACTGGTGCCATTAACGCACAAGTTCGCTAAACAAAGTCGCGTACGAATTTTTGGCAACGAACGCACCCGATCCACTCCATTGGACCGAAAACTCATGTTTTGGGTAGTTTCGGACCATTTCGTTACTGCACGAAAGTCGATGGAAAACTGGCCGAACTTGTGCCATTAACGCACAAGTTCGCTAAACAAAGTCGCGTCGGGATTTTTCGCAACGAACGCACCCGATCCACTCCATTGGACCCAAAACTCATGTTTTGGGACGTTTCGGACCATTTCGTTATTGCACAAAAGTCGATGCAAAACTTGCCGAACTGGTGCCATTAACGCACAAGTTCGCTAAACAAAGTCGCGTCGGAATTTTTAGCAAGGAACGCACCCGATCCACTCTATTGGACCCAGAACTCATGCTTTGGGGCGTTTCGAACCGTTTGGTTACTGCACAAAAGTCGATGCAAAATTGGCCGAACTGGTGCCATTAACGCACAAGTTCGCTGAACAAAGTCGTGTCGGAATTTTTCGCAACGAACGCACCCGATCCACTCCATTGGACCCAAAACTCATGTTTTGGGGCGTTTCGGACCGTTTCGTTACTGCACAAAAGTTGATGCAAAACTGGCCGAACTTGTGCCATTAACGCACAAGTTCACTAAACAAAGTCGCGTCGGGATTTTTCGCAATGAACCCACCCGATCCACTCCATTGGACCCAAAACTCATGTTTTGGGACGTTTCGGACCATTTTGTTATTGCACAAAAGTCGATGCAAAACTTGCCGAACTGGTGCCATTAACGCACAAGTTCACTAAACAAAGTCGCGTCGGAATTTTTCACAACGAACGCACCCGATCCACTCCATTGGACCCAAAACTCATGTTTTGAGCTGTTTCGGACGGTTTCGTTACTGCACAAAAGTCGATGCAAAACAGGGCGAACTGGTGCCATTAACGCACATGTTCGCTAAACAAAGTCGCGTACGAATTTTTGGCAACGAACGCACCCGATCCACTCCATTGGACCCAAAACTCATGTTTTGGGACGTTTTGGACAATTTCGTTACTGCACGAAAGTCGAAGCAAAACTGGCCGAACTGGTGCCATTAACGCACAAGTTCGGTAAACAAAGTCGCGATCGAATTTTTGGCAACGAACGCGCCCGATCCACTCCATTGGACCCAAAACTCATGTTTTGGGTAGTTTCGGACCATTTCGTTACTGCATGAAAGTCGATGCAAAACTGGCCGAAATGGTGCCATTAACGCACAAGTTCGCTAAACAAAGTCACGTCGGAATTTTTCGCAACGAACGCACCCGATCCACTACATTGGACCCAAAACTCATGTTTTGGGCCGTTTCGGACAATTTTGTTACTGCACGAAAGTCGATGCAACACTTGCCGTACTGGTGCCATTAACGCACAAGTTCGCTAAACAAAGTCGCGTACGAATTTTTGGCAACGAACGCACCCGATCCACTCCATTGGACCCAAAACTCATGTTTTGGGTAGTTTCGGACCATTTCGTTACTACATGAATGTCGATGCAAAACTGGCCGAACTTGTGCCATTAACGCACAAGTTCGCTAAATAAAGTCGCGTCGGGATTTTTCGCAACGAACGCACCCGATCCACTCCATTGGACCCAAAACTCATGTTTTGGGGCATCTCGGACCGTTTCGTTAGTGCACAAAAGTGGATGCAAACTGGCCGAATTGGTGCCATTAATGCACAAGTTCGCTAAACAAAGTCGCGTCCGAATTAGTATCGGACCATTTCGATACTGCACGAAAGTCGATGCAAAACTGGCCGAACTGGTGCCATTGACGCACAAGTTCGCTAAATAAAGTCGCGCGGGATTTTTCGCAACGAACGCACCCGATCCACTCCATTGGACCCAAAACTCATGTTTTGGGCCGTTTTGGACCGTTTCGTTACTGCAGAAAAGTCGATGCAAAACTGGGCGAACTCGTGCCATTAACGCACAAGTTCGCTAAACAAAGTCGCGTCCGAATTTTTCGCAACGAACGCACCCGATCCACTCCATTGGACCCAAAACTCATATTTTGGGGCATTTCGGACCGTTTTGTTACTGCACAAAAGTCGATGCAAAACTGGGCGAACTGGTGCCATTAACGCACAAGTTCGCTAAACAAAGTCGCGTCCGAATTTTTCGCAACGAACGCACCCGATCCACTCCATTGGACCCAAAACTCATATTTTGGGGCGTTTCGGACCGTTTTGTTACTGCACAAAAGTCGATGCAAAACTGGGCAAACTGGTGCCATTAATGCACAAGTTCGCTAAACCAAGTCGCGTCCGAATTTTTCGCAACGAACGCACCCGTTTATTGCACGAAAGTCGATGCAAAACTTGCCGAACTGGTGCCATTAACGCACAAGTTCGCTAAACAAAGTCGCGTCGGAATTTTTAGCAAGGAACGCACCCGATCCACTCTATTGGACCCAAAACTCATGTTTTGGGGCGTTTCGGACCGTTTGGTTACTGCACAAAAGTTGATGCAAAACTGGCCGAACTGGTGCCATTAACGCACAAGTTTGCTAAACAAAGTCGCGTCCGAATTTTTCGCAACGAACGCACCCGATCCACTCCATTGGACCCAAAACTCATGTTTTTGGCCGTTTCGGACCGTTTCGTTACTGCACGAAAGTCGATGCAAAACTGGCCGAACTTGTGCCATTAACGCACAAGTTCGCTAAATAAAGTCGCGTCGGAATTTTTCGCAACGAACGCACCCGATCCACTCCATTGGACCCAAAACTCATGTTTTGGGCCGTTTCGGACCGTTTCGTTACTGCACAAAAGTCGATGCAAAACTGGGCGAACTGGTGCCATTAACGCACAAGTTCGCTAAACAAAGTCGCGTCCGAATTTTTCGCAACGAACGCACCCGATCCACTCCATTGGACCCAAAACTCATGTTTTGGGGCGTTTCGGACCGTTTCGTTACTGCACAAAAGTCGATGCAAAACTGGGCGAACTGGTGCCATTAACGCACAAGTTCGCCAAACAAACTCGCATCCGAATTTTTCGCAACGAACGCACCCGATCCACTCCATTGGACCCAAAACTCATATTTTGGGGCGTTTCGGACCGTTTCGTTACTGCACAAAAGTCGATGCAAAACTGGGCGAACTGGTGCCATTAATGCACAAGTTCGCTGAACCAAGTCGCGTCCGAATTTTTCGCAACGAACGCACCCGTTTATTGCACGAAAGTCGATGCAAAACTTGCCGAACTGGTGCCATTAACGCACAAGTTCGCTAAACAAAGTCGCGTCGAAATTTTTAGCAAGGAACGCACCCGATCCACTCTATTGGACCCAAAACTCATGTTTTGGGGCGTTTCGGACCGTTTGGTTACTGCACAAAAGTTGATGCAAAACTGGCCGAACTGGTGCCATTAACGCACAAGTTCGCTAAATGAAGTCGCGTCCGAATTTTTCGCAATGAACGCACCCGATCCTCTCCATTGGACCCAAAACTCATATTTTGGCCGTTTCGGACCGTTTCGTTACTGCAGAAAAGTCGATGCAAAACTGGCCAAACTGGTGCCATTAACGCACAAGTTCGCTAAACATAATCAAGTCGGACTTTTTCGCAACGGACGCACCCGATCCACTCCATTGGACCCAAAACTCATGTTTTGGGGTGTTTCGGACTGTTTCACTACTGCATAAAAGTTGATGCAAAACTTGCCGAACTGGTGCCATTAACGCACAAGTTCGGTAAACAAAGTCGCGTCGGCATTTTTCGCAATGAACGCACCCGATCCACTCCATTGGACCCAAAACTCATGTTTTGGGTAGTTTCGGACTATTTTGTTACTACACGAAAGTCGATGCAAAACTGGCCGAACTTGTGCCATTAACGCACAAGTTCGCTAAACAAAGTCGCGTCGGGATTTTTCGCAACGAACGCACCCGATCCACTCCATTCGACCCAAAACTCCTGTTTTGGGATGTTTCGGACCATTTCGTTATTGCACAAAAGTCGATGCAAAACTTGCCGAACTGGTGCCATTAACGCACAAGTTCTCTAAATAAAGTCGCGTCGGAATTTTTAGCAAGGAACGCACCCGATCCACTTCATTGGACCCGGAACTTATGTTTTGGGGCGTTTCGGACCGTTTGGTTACTGCACAAAAGTCGATGCAAAACTGGCCGATCTGGTGCCATTAACGCACAAGTTCGCTAAACAAAGTCGCGTCGGAATTTTTCGCAACGAACGCACCCGATCCACTCCATTGGACCCAAAACTCATGTTTTGGGCCGTTTCGGACCGTTTGGTTACTGCACAAAAGTCGATGCAAAACTGGGCGAACTGGTGCCATTAACGCACAAGTTCGCTAAACAAAGTCGCGTCCGAATTTTTGGCAACGAACGCACCCGATCCACTCCATTGGACCCAAAACTCATGTTTTTGGATGTTTTGGACAGTTTCGTTACTGCACGAAAGTCGATGCAAAACTGGCCGAACTGGTGCCATTAACGCACAAGTTCGCTAAACAAAGTCTCGTTCGAATTATTGGCAACGAACGCACCCGATCCACTCCATTGGACCCAAAACTCATATTTTGGGTAGTTTCAGACCATTTCGTTACAGCACGAAAGTTGAAGCAAAACTGGCCGAACTGGTGCCATTAATGCACAAGTTCGGTAAACAAAGTCGCGTTCGAATTCTTGGCAACGAACGCGCCCGATCCACTCCATTGGACCCAAAACTCATGTTTTGGGTAGTTTCGGACCATTTCGTTACTGCATGAAAGTCGATGCAAAACTGGCCGAAATGGTGCCATTAACGCACAAGTTCGCTAAACAAAGTCACGTCGGGATTTTTCGCTAAACAAAACTGGCCGAACTTGTGCCATTAACGCACAAGTTCGCTAAACAAAGTCGTGTTGGAATTCTTAGCAAGGAACGCACCCGATCCACTCCATTGGACCCAGAACTCATGTTTTGGGGCGTTTCGGACCGTTTGGTTACTGCTCAAAAGTCGATGCAAAACTGGCCGAATTGGTGCCATTAACGCACAAGTTCGCTACACAAAGTCGCGTCGGAATTTTTCGCAACGAACGCACCCGATCCACTCCATTGGACCCAAAACTCATGTTTTGGACCGTTTTGGACCGTTTCCTTACTGCACAAAAGTCGATGCAAAACTGGGCGAACTGGTGCCATTAACGCACAAGTTCGCTAAACAAAGTCGCGTCCGAATTTTTCACAACGAACGCGCCCGATCCACTCCATTGGACCCAAAACTCATGTTTTGGGACGTTTCGGACAATTTCGTTACTGCACGAAAGTCGATGGAAAACTTGCCGAACTGGTGCCATTAACGCACAAGTTCGCTAAACAAAGTCGCGTCGGAATTCTTAGCAAGGAACGCACCCGATCCACTCCATTGGACCCAGAACTCATGTTTTGGGGCGTTTCGGACCGTTTGGTTACTGCTCAAAAGTCGATGCAAAACTGGCCGAACTGGTGCCATTAACGCACATGTTCGCTAAACAAAGTCGCGTCAGAATTTTTCGCAACGAACGCACCCGATCCACTCCATTGGACCCAAAACTCATGTTTTGGACCGTTTTGGACCGTTCCCTTACTGCACAAAAGTCGATGCAAAACTGGGCGAACTGGTGCCATTAACGCACAAGTTCGCTAAACAAAGTCGCGTCCGAATTTTTCGCAACGAACGCACCCGATCCACTCCATTGGACCCAAAACTCATATTTTGGGGCGTTTCGGACCGTTTTGTTACTGCACAAAAGTCGATGCAAAACTGGGCGAACTGGTGCCATTAAAGCACAAGTTCGCTAAACCAAGTCGCGTCCGAATTTTTCGCAACGAACGCACCCGTTTATTGCACGAAAGTCGATGCAAAACTTGCCGAACTGGTGCCATTAACGCACAAGTTCGCTAAACAAAGTCGCGTCGGAATTTTTAGCAAGGAACGCACCCGATCCACTCTATTGGACCCAAAACTCATGTTTTGGGGCGTTTCGGACCGTTTGGTTACTGCACAAAAGTTGATGCAAAACTGGCCGAACTGGTGCCATTAACGCACAAGTTTGCTAAACAAAGTCGCGTCCGAATTTTTCGCAACGAACGCACCCGATCCACTCCATTGGACCCAAAACTCATGTTTTTGGCCGTTTCGGACCGTTTCGTTACTGCACGAAAGTCGATGCAAAACTGGCCGAACTTGTGCCATTAACGCACAAGTTCGCTAAATAAAGTCGCGTCGGAATTTTTCGCAACGAACGCACCCGATCCACTCCATTGGACCCAAAACTCATGTTTTGGGCCGTTTCGGACCGTTTCGTTACTGCACAAAAGTCGACGCAAAACTGGGCGAACTGGTGCCATTAACGCACAAGTTCGCTAAACAAAGTCGCGTCCGAATTTTTCGCAACGAACGCACCCGATCCACTCCATTGGACCCAAAACTCATGTTTTGGGGCGTTTCGGACCGTTTCGTTACTGCACAAAAGTCGATGCAAAACTGGGCGAACTGGTGCCATTAACGCACAAGTTCGCCAAACAAACTCGCATCCGAATTTTTCGCAACGAACGCACCCGATCCACTCCATTGGACCCAAAACTCATATTTTGGGGCGTTTCGGACCGTTTCGTTACTGCACAAAAGTCGATGCAAAACTGGGCGAACTGGTGCCATTAATGCACAAGTTCGCTGAACCAAGTCGCGTCCGAATTTTTCGCAACGAACGCACCCGTTTATTGCACGAAAGTCGATGCAAAACTTGCCGAACTGGTGCCATTAACGCACAAGTTCGCTAAACAAAGTCGCGTCGAAATTTTTAGCAAGGAACGCACCCGATCCACTCTATTGGACCCAAAACTCATGTTTTGGGGCGTTTCGGACCGTTTGGTTACTGCACAAAAGTTGATGCAAAACTGGCCGAACTGGTGCCATTAACGCACAAGTTCGCTAAATGAAGTCGCGTCCGAATTTTTCGCAATGAACGCACCCGATCCTCTCCATTGGACCCAAAACTCATATTTTGGCCGTTTCGGACCGTTTCGTTACTGCAGAAAAGTCGATGCAAAACTGGCCAAACTGGTGCCATTAACGCACAAGTTCGCTAAACATAATCAAGTCGGACTTTTTCGCAACGGACGCACCCGATCCACTCCATTGGACCCAAAACTCATGTTTTGGGGTGTTTCGGACTGTTTCACTACTGCATAAAAGTTGATGCAAAACTTGCCGAACTGGTGCCATTAACGCACAAGTTCGGTAAACAAAGTCGCGTCGGCATTTTTCGCAATGAACGCACCCGATCCACTCCATTGGACCCAAAACTCATGTTTTGGGTAGTTTCGGACTATTTTGTTACTACACGAAAGTCGATGCAAAACTGGCCGAACTTGTGCCATTAACGCACAAGTTCGCTAAACAAAGTCGCGTCGGGATTTTTCGCAACGAACGCACCCGATCCACTCCATTCGACCCAAAACTCCTGTTTTGGGATGTTTCGGACCATTTCGTTATTGCACAAAAGTCGATGCAAAACTTGCCGAACTGGTGCCATTAACGCACAAGTTCTCTAAATAAAGTCGCGTCGGAATTTTTAGCAAGGAACGCACCCGATCCACTTCATTGGACCCGGAACTTATGTTTTGGGGCGTTTCGGACCGTTTGGTTACTGCACAAAAGTCGATGCAAAACTGGCCGATCTGGTGCCATTAACGCACAAGTTCGCTAAACAAAGTCGCGTCGGAATTTTTCGCAACGAACGCACCCGATCCACTCCATTGGACCCAAAACTCATGTTTTGGGCCGTTTCGGACCGTTTGGTTACTGCACAAAAGTCGATGCAAAACTGGGCGAACTGGTGCCATTAACGCACAAGTTCGCTAAACAAAGTCGCGTCCGAATTTTTGGCAACGAACGCACCCGATCCACTCCATTGGACCCAAAACTCATGTTTTTGGATGTTTTGGACAGTTTCGTTACTGCACGAAAGTCGATGCAAAACTGGCCGAACTGGTGCCATTAACGCACAAGTTCGCTAAACAAAGTCTCGTTCGAATTATTGGCAACGAACGCACCCGATCCACTCCATTGGACCCAAAACTCATATTTTGGGTAGTTTCAGACCATTTCGTTACAGCACGAAAGTTGAAGCAAAACTGGCCGAACTGGTGCCATTAATGCACAAGTTCGGTAAACAAAGTCGCGTTCGAATTCTTGGCAACGAACGCGCCCGATCCACTCCATTGGACCCAAAACTCATGTTTTGGGTAGTTTCGGACCATTTCGTTACTGCATGAAAGTCGATGCAAAACTGGCCGAAATGGTGCCATTAACGCACAAGTTCGCTAAACAAAGTCACGTCGGGATTTTTCGCTAAACAAAACTGGCCGAACTTGTGCCATTAACGCACAAGTTCGCTAAACAAAGTCGTGTTGGAATTCTTAGCAAGGAACGCACCCGATCCACTCCATTGGACCCAGAACTCATGTTTTGGGGCGTTTCGGACCGTTTGGTTACTGCTCAAAAGTCGATGCAAAACTGGCCGAATTGGTGCCATTAACGCACAAGTTCGCTACACAAAGTCGCGTCGGAATTTTTCGCAACGAACGCACCCGATCCACTCCATTGGACCCAAAACTCATGTTTTGGACCGTTTTGGACCGTTTCCTTACTGCACAAAAGTCGATGCAAAACTGGGCGAACTGGTGCCATTAACGCACAAGTTCGCTAAACAAAGTCGCGTCCGAATTTTTCACAACGAACGCGCCCGATCCACTCCATTGGACCCAAAACTCATGTTTTGGGACGTTTCGGACAATTTCGTTACTGCACGAAAGTCGATGGAAAACTTGCCGAACTGGTGCCATTAACGCACAAGTTCGCTAAACAAAGTCGCGTCGGAATTCTTAGCAAGGAACGCACCCGATCCACTCCATTGGACCCAGAACTCATGTTTTGGGGCGTTTCGGACCGTTTGGTTACTGCTCAAAAGTCGATGCAAAACTGGCCGAACTGGTGCCATTAACGCACATGTTCGCTAAACAAAGTCGCGTCAGAATTTTTCGCAACGAACGCACCCGATCCACTCCATTGGACCCAAAACTCATGTTTTGGACCGTTTTGGACCGTTCCCTTACTGCACAAAAGTCGATGCAAAACTGGGCGAACTGGTGCCATTAACGCACAAGTTCGCTAAACAAAGTCGCGTCCGAATTTTTCGCAACGAACGCACCCGATCCACTCCATTGGACCCAAAACTCATATTTTGGGGCGTTTCGGACCGTTTTGTTACTGCACAAAAGTCGATGCAAAACTGGGCGAACTGGTGCCATTAAAGCACAAGTTCGCTAAACCAAGTCGCGTCCGAATTTTTCGCAACGAACGCACCCGTTTATTGCACGAAAGTCGATGCAAAACTTGCCGAACTGGTGCCATTAACGCACAAGTTCGCTAAACAAAGTCGCGTCGGAATTTTTAGCAAGGAACGCACCCGATCCACTCTATTGGACCCAAAACTCATGTTTTGGGGCGTTTCGGACCGTTTGGTTACTGCACAAAAGTTGATGCAAAACTGGCCGAACTGGTGCCATTAACGCACAAGTTTGCTAAACAAAGTCGCGTCCGAATTTTTCGCAACGAACGCACCCGATCCACTCCATTGGACCCAAAACTCATGTTTTTGGCCGTTTCGGACCGTTTCGTTACTGCACGAAAGTCGATGCAAAACTGGCCGAACTTGTGCCATTAACGCACAAGTTCGCTAAATAAAGTCGCGTCGGAATTTTTCGCAACGAACGCACCCGATCCACTCCATTGGACCCAAAACTCATGTTTTGGGCCGTTTCGGACCGTTTCGTTACTGCACAAAAGTCGACGCAAAACTGGGCGAACTGGTGCCATTAACGCACAAGTTCGCTAAACAAAGTCGCGTCCGAATTTTTCGCAACGAACGCACCCGATCCACTCCATTGGACCCAAAACTCATGTTTTGGGGCGTTTCGGACCGTTTCGTTACTGCACAAAAGTCGATGCAAAACTGGGCGAACTGGTGCCATTAACGCACAAGTTCGCCAAACAAACTCGCATCCGAATTTTTCGCAACGAACGCACCCGATCCACTCCATTGGACCCAAAACTCATATTTTGGGGCGTTTCGGACCGTTTCGTTACTGCACAAAAGTCGATGCAAAACTGGGCGAACTGGTGCCATTAATGCACAAGTTCGCTGAACCAAGTCGCGGTCCGGAATTTTTCGCCAACGAACGCACCCGTTTATTGCACGA